>NW_027069775.1:693378-827566 GCF_002906115.3 Quercus suber | reverse complement strand
AAGTCCCAAAAACGTTCTAGGGTTTTCCTTATATATAGAAGTGTTTTACTTGAACCCCAAGACGTTTAAATAGAGTTTGGGCTGAACTGGAACTCTGCAGAAAAATAAATCTGTACGTGGTTCGATCGATCGAGTCTAATTTTCGATCGATCGAGCCTTACAGATTTAGTCCAATAAATCTGCACTCACTCGATTCCAGTTTTACAAATAAACATACTTTGAGCAAGCCTAAACAAGACTAAACAACCTGTTTTGATCATGGTTTGCCAACACTACACATTAGAGTTCTAAATACATAAAATCCTAAATCTTTAGAACCTAACAGTGGAAAAAGTATTTGTGTAGCCAAATCCAACAGCGTCATTCGATATTTATGAGCATATTATGACCTTAAATAGACTTTGATAAAAGGTTTAAGTTAGTCACTGAAGAGCAGGATTAATTGAAACTACTATTTTCCATTTAGTTAGGTAAGTTCAATAGGAGAGAGAAGCCTGCATCCCAATTGCCTTGCTTCTTGAATACATACTCCTTCTCTTGCTTGTGAAAATGATGCAGGGCCTGATGAGCTGCTTGCTGATTTGTGCTTGTAAAATTTGTTCTACAATCTAGTTAAGGTAGGGCATGGTTTTCTTTAACTTAGCAAATTTTTTTCTTGGTTTTTTGCTAGGAGAGAGGTAGACCCTCTTCTCCTTCTCCCTTAAAAGAGGTGTTTGTTGTTTGAGAAATCGCGGATTGGGGTTTTAGCGATATAAAAGTTGAGAGGGCATGGAGAAAAAACTTTTGTGATTAACATGGCAAGTTCTCATGAGGTCAACAAAAAGTCACTTTGGTTTTATAGTATTGATTAGTCACTAACCCATGCAATGTACCGAATCCAAATAGATAACAAATATTAAATAACTTCATTTTATTCAATACTACAAGGAATTAAAAATGAATAATTATAAATTTAAAGCATAAGAGAAAACAGAAAAAGGGAGAGTGGAAAAACAACCTTCACCGAGGAGAGAAAAGCAGATATAATAATGCGGTTTAATATTTGTATTGGTGGCTTGTTATTTTATAGTGATGTTTTTGTGCGAAAGAAAGAAACCCTAAGCCCTCGTTTGAGATGAGAGAATGGAATAAAATGGAAAATAATAAAAAGAATCATTTTAGAATAATCTTCTCTTTCCTTGTTTGGGAGTTTTAATAGAGGGAATGGAAAGTTCATTCTCTTATTTGAGAGTTGAAGTAGGAGGAAATGGAATGAGTAAGAAGGAATACTCATTCCTCTGTATTCTTTTATGCTCACATTTGGAAGGAGTGTGAAAGCTCGAAATTGTGTGAAAACACAAGAGCTGTTTAGACCTTCAAATTAAAAATTACGGCTCGGTTGCTTTTACTCTAACTTATCTAAGTGCGGAACAAAAGTAAATGAAGCTCAATAAACGATAAAACTACTCTAGTGCATGAACATGAACAGCAAGCAATAAAAGTAAAGCACAAGAGTAAGGGAAGAGAGATACAACCACAAGATAACACCAGGACATGTTATCGAAGAGGAAACTGAAGAATTCGGTGAAAAATCTCTCCACCACCCTCCAAGTGGTAAATTGATCCACTAGAGAATAAAGTTGGAGTACAAGAATAACAAAAAACCCTCCAAGCCTAGTCTACCTAATGTACTTGAGCCCTCCTAGCTCCTGCTACTAACTGACTTCACCAAGCATTGTCTTCTCTAGCTTTCCGAATCACGCAATACGCCTGATTACATCTGCCAAGCCTCACTAGCTGTCATGCCCCAAACCCCAAAGGGTCCAAAGTATAAGAAAGACATCTCAAAGTACTTGTAAATTTTTCCTTTTTGACAATCCAATCCATATAAATCATATCAAGTACCAACATAAAAAATTATCATAATAATTTCATTGAATATACTCTCAAAATAACTCAGAGGTCTAAGCAATAATTAGAAGGACCATTAGCCACAAAAGAATAGAGGTCTGAATAAATAATTACATATCATCATCTTGTCCCATCAGTGAGAATAAAGTCACAATCACTATAATATACAAAAAAATGAGTCAAGCCTATTCTAAAATGTACATCATTTAAGTCTAACTACTGTTAGCCATCAAAAAGCTATCTCAAAAGATTGTTGCCTACTCTGAAAAGTTTATAAAATAATAAAATGAGACAGAGCCTAGTAAGTAGCATAATTAATAGGGGTGGGGGAAATGCAAGTTTCATTTTCAATAATAATAGTATGCTATGACAAGAATGATTTAATAATGAAACACAAAGTTTCTCAAAATAAATACCTTAAAACTATATACTATAATCTGTGAGTATCAACAATATAATTTCCAAAACAATAATATCTAACATAAGGTAATTTATCACAAATATACCACACTACCACATAGACTAGTCAAGGAATCTACCCATTCACAACTGGCATGATATTGTCCTCTCTGGTATGCAGACTCTTGGCCCCATGGATAGTAGCCTCACCCATACCCTCAAGGTTTTTCACTCCCCCCATGAGCAGCAAAGAGAGCGCGTCAAATAGGACCTCTCTTGCATGTGGTCTCTTGGCCCCATAAGCAGTAGCCTCATCACCCACACACAATCAAGGAACCTCTTCCCCCCATGGGCAGCAAGGAAGAATGCGTCATCCAAAATAAAAAGGCACTGACCTGGATTTTATTCCATTGTCACAAAGATTATGGAAACCAAATCAGGTGATTACCGAGAAATCACACATGGCATGGTGTTAAAACCACATAGAACTCACAGGTTACATATACTTTGAAACACATAGTTTATGTCTAGGTAATTTCAAAAAAAAAAAAAAAAACCTTAAATAATCTAACTTCCAAAAGTTTGTAAGGTTTTCAACTTCGTTCTTGTCAAGATATTTTCTATCAATTTCCCACATAACAAGACAAACATCTTTAAATTTTCTAATCTACCATAAAATCCAAGATTTCCTTATCAAAGGTTAAATAAAAGATGCTCATTTTTCCATATCAACGATTCATGCATTTCTCCAAATGCAATACCAAATATGATGCATTTTCATATATAATCATATATATATATATATATATATTAACATTACGACACAATAGTTTTTAGGAAAATATAGTTTCTATAAGTAATTTCCAAAAGCGTGTCTACACCAAAAACAACATTTATGTTATTTGTCAAAAATCTCATTAAAAAGCTACTTACCTCGCAACCGCAAAAGCCTACTTCTCCAAGCTCCAAGGAGATTAGCTAGAACATAAATAATATCAAGTAAACCTATCACAATAAGCATAAGCTTGAAATTGTATCTAGTTACAATTTAGGAATTGCCAAAAGAGCACTTAATTAGGCAAACCTAGTATTTAACCTCATCAATAATAATATATTCCACTTCCAAAGTTTCTCAATAAATTGATTCACAAGACATAAACTCCAATTTATAAAGTTAACCCATTTAATATCATCTCCAACATCATGACTAGCTTCCATAAAATTTACACTACATCATTAAGAGACCCATGAAAGCAAAATCAAAATATCCTCCAAGACAAGAAATTTAGAACTTCAACTAACTCCAAATAAACCCAATGGCAATGGAAAAATTAGATTTACCAACCATCACATGTTATAACTCAAAACCCCTAAATTTTCCACCATAAATAAACCTTAGGTGGTCATCATTAACATAAACCATGTACCCACTCATCAAATAATACCACCAATACAAAACCCATACATAAAAATACATAAATATCACTTTCAATGCACATAAATCACATGGGTATCATTATTGAAGCTTAGATAAAAATAATCTCAAGCAAAAGTCTAAAACCCACCAAAAAGATTAGAAATTTTTACCTAAAAAACAAAAGATGTGAAGGTGCTTATAGGTTCTCAACAATTTTCCGGTAATCTTGCCGAAAAAATGATGGTGGAGATGTTGATTTGGAGTGGGTACTATGGGAGAGGATGAGGGAGTATGAGAGAAATGTTTGTGTTGTGTTGAGAGAAAATGAAAAAAAGAAAAGAAATGAAGTAAGTGAGCCAGCCAAAGGAATAAGGAGATGAGTGAAAATGAGTGGTGGGGAAGGGTGTTAGGTGGGGCACGTGTGAACTTAAAAAAAATAAAAAAATAAAATAAAAAAAGAAGAAAAAGATCTTCTTCTCTTTCTTTTCTTTTCTTTTTTCTTTTTTTGTGTGTCTGACTGACTGGGACGTTACACCGGCTTCTTTTGACAAATCCCTAAAGCTTCCCAAGCTCTAAAACACTCTCTACACTCTGAAAAGGTGTGGGTTGTGTTTGGGTACACATCTCCTCTCAAGGTATGAAAATGGGAGAGAAAAGGAGAAGAGACTAGAATGATTTCTCACTACGAATAAGTAGCTCTCTCTCAAAAAGATGGGTGTTTGTATTATAGAAAATCTATCTAGGATTTTTCTCTCTAAATGGCATCCTTATAATTTCTGTGGGTAGTGAGGGTATATATAGTATGGGTGAAAGATAAGAAAGTCACACTTAAAAATCCTTCAGGCAGAATGTTTAGCTAGTACCTCGCGGAAGGCCTTACCCATAAGACATTCACAAAATTGACAGTCTGGCACAACTCTTCAGCTTCGAATCATGTGCTTCTTAAGTGGCTACTTCGCAGGTTAACTACTCGCGAGCTTCTCGCGAAATCCACTAGATCTTCAATTAAGCTTGAGTCTTCACTAACTTAATACTAAACTCATTACAATAAAATCCCACACAAATACAAGGAAATGAATTTATGTAATTATAACACTTTTTGTCATGCAATAAGCCAACACTAATGTTATGAGAAAAATCATAACTTAACTAAGTGAATGAAATAGAACAGAAATGAATAAAAAGAATAATTTTAGAAGGACAAAGTTTAGCTATAAAATTGGTTATAGCCTAAGGCTACAACCTTACTCAATAAAATAAATATTATTACATATTTTGAAAATTTAACCATTGAATTGCATATTCTATAAGTTTATATTTTATGCAAAATTTGAAACTACAAAAACTTGTAATTTAAACAATTTATTGGTTACATAATTATTGATTTTTTATTTTTTAGAAATTTTGCAAGCATAGAAGATATAAGAAGAAAATGTAATCCAATGGTGAATTTATCAAAATTCACCTCCAATAAAAAGATATTAATTAAGGTTGTAGCATTAGGCTACAACAAATTTTGTAACTAAACTTTTGTAAAAGCATTAGCATTCTATATAAAATCATCCTAAATAATACTCATTACACAACAAGATCTGTTAAATGATGCATTTATATATATATATATATAAGTTAGATAATTTTTCCTTTAAAAATGTTTAAATACTGTCATTTCCTAACAGATTTAGGTGAAAAGGGCAACAACAAAAAAGCCAAAATTTTGCATAAAAAGAATCCAGTAAAATTTTAGGTATCATAACACACACACACATATACAACGGTAACTCCAAATTGGTGCACCAACATGGACTAATACTTAAGTATTTTGTTCTTTAGGCCAAGCTGAAATAGCTTTCAGTATGGTATAAAAAATTTTGGGAAAAAAACATCCCACTTTTTTCGTTTGGTTTTGGCTTTGTTTGTTTCACATTTTTTTTTTCACACTAAAATACTTGTATATCCAATTCTCATTTTTTATGTTTTTCCTCCTCACTAGTCTCAGCATTTCTCTTCCTCTGAGTCTGTTAAGGAATGATTTTTATAAAAATTCACTATTTAGAAAAATATATATTAAATATCTCAAAGATTCTTTTTAAATAAACATTGTATGAAGTTATTTATTATTTGACTTATATTTTTTAAAAATATTTTGCATTTTTATTTGTGTTAAAAAGAAAATAAGAAGAATACAATATTCAAGTTTTTAATCTCTATATATTAAAAGGATTCAAAAAGTTAGTTATGACTTTAAAAAATGTCAAAAATATTGCTAATCTAATTAGATAATTCTTATTCTTAAAAAATAAAAAAATATTGTTAAAATTGTAATTCAACAAAATTAAAAAAAAAAAAAAAAAAAAACTATCACTATCAGAATTTTTTTTTTTTCTAAAAATTAGCACATTTTCTATCTAAATGTTGTGTACATATCATTTCTCTTTCTCTTAAATATATGTTACGTACATTTGATACCTTTTTTCCCTAAAAACTAGCCCACACTAAACCCAACAATTTACTCAATTTCAAATCTTAAATTTTAGTTTTATAAAAAAAAAAAAAATGTGTAACTTCACTAGCATTAGATAAATTCAAATTTAAAATTATATTAAACTCAAATAAAAAAATAAAAAACTTTACTGCACATGCAAAATGGTAGAATGAGACTAGTTATTTATCAGGGAGTATTATTATTACTTTCTTATATGTACTAGTTATAGGCCCGTGCGTTGTACAGTTTATGAAAAACTTATAAAATAAATGTATTAATAATTATATATTTTAATAGATTCAATAAAGATAAAAGAAAAAATTATCAAGTGTCAATAATTATCTCACTAAAATAAGGGGTTAGATTTCTTCCTAAAACTAAATTAAATTGATAATTCCAAATTGAATTTTAAAATGATAATTATTTAAAAAAGAACGTACTAAACAATTGATAAATCCAAAATTAATATAATCTTGATAATATTATAAATTAAAATTAAAATTGATAATTCAAGAATACACGTGTAGAACATCTTAATAATTTGATGTGACATAAAAATCAAATAAGAAAATTGTTAAAATTAATCTATTAATTCTAACCATATTTAATCATTAATTCTAAGACCCTAACCCTAAGCATATAAATTAGATCAAAGCTAAGAAAATTAGTTTAAACAAAAGGCAACCAATACGCAAAACCTAATCAATTTAATAAACAAAATACAAAAACAAAGAAGGAGCCTTTAGAAACTTGACAATGTTTTCGAATGTTTTGAATTCATTAATTAAAATCACATGAAGACAAAAAACTAATAATAACACTAAATAAAAAAACAAAATGAAAATAATAATAATAAAAGAAGAAAGAATGCATGCCTGCATTGTCACGATTTAGGCATTCACAAAAAGGATATATAGGGTTATATATATTGATAGAGTTCCATTGAAATATAATTCATTTAAATCTTATTGAAATTAAAGATATCTAATCAATGTGTTTGTTTTTATCCCATAAAAATTGGAATTAAGAAAAGGTCATATGAATAGAATGAAAAAGAAAAAAAAAAGAAAAAAAAAAAAGAGTTGATTCAACATAACGTAACATATAAAAATTAAAAATTAAAAAAAAATAAAAATGAAAGGTTTTAGACCCCTTAAAACACAATTGGATTAACCTAGTTAATTAGCCAAGTAATTAACTTAGTCAAATTATGCAATTCTAGGTTATCACAAACATACAATCATATCAAACATATAAAGCAGTGGAATAATAAATAACACAATGATATGATCACCCAGGAAACCACACGGTAAAAACCTGGGGAGGATTTGACCTAACTATCTCAAGGTAAACTCGAATCCACTATATGAAAGAATTGAAGTTCATACAAAAGGACTTACAAGCTCCCCGCTTGACTTCCTAATACTACGCACCAGTAGATCTTACTAACACGATCACGTGTAAGCTCCGAATCCACGGACTCCTTCTTTCTTACATTCTCCAATCAGCTACAAGCACCCACACTTATTATTCTTTAAACTCCAATGGCAGCAACCGAGTTGATCATCAAGATGTTGATATTATCTCTACTTTGAAAACTCTAAGTTTATGTGAAGGAAAGCTCCTCAATAATCTCACAAGAGATTCACACAAACCGCAATGTATGAGCAACAATACAACAAGCAACTCTTAAAAACGTGGCTAGGGTTTTGCCTTTTATACCTAGGGCAAAAACAGAAAACCCAAAACGTTTAATGAGTTAGGGCTGAGTTGAAAAATTCTGCAGAAAAGCATTCTGGCCGACTTTGGATTGATCAAGTCTAACTTTCGATCGATCGAGCCAGGCCGAAATGCAACAATGCATCTGCAGCCTCTCAATTCCAACTTTATATAAAATATATAACTTTGAGTAAGCCTAAACAAGACTAAACATATTGTTTTGATCATGGTTTGCCAATATTACATATTAGAGTTCTAAATACATAAATTCCTAAATCTTTAGAACCTAACAAACTCTCCCTTTGGCAATCCATGACAAAACACAAATTAAAAGTTCAAAGTTTACAAGTAAAAGCCCTTTACAACAATAATGCTCATAAACTCAAATTCAATCCTAACTACTATCCATCAGTTGTAAGTGTAGACAGCAGTTCAATTGAATCAACCTGTATATTCCTAAGACACTCAACAAATGCATAAATGCATGTGTAATAGAAAACAATAAATCAACAGGTATAACATTCTTGTATGATTCACACAACACATAATAAAGACATATATCAATGAACAACTCATAAATATAAATTAATAAACAATGAATCACAAGAAACAAGAATCATGTATATATCATGTATATAAAAGAAGATGTTACTCCCTCTAACATGAATAGCCCCAAAAATGATATACAAAGTGAAGCACCTAGATACAATCTAAAAACTCCATTAGCTCCTCAAAACAAAAAAAAATATATACTCTCCCTCACTACAAAAACCCCTCTACAAGTCAAAACTCTACTCCCCTTTTTGTGACAGAATGCCAAAGGACAATCACAAGCCATCATCAAAAGAAGGTGGTGAGGGTGAATGAAGATGCACCAAGTTGGCTCGTAGAGCACGAAGCTCATCAAGCAAGCCCACCAAAATCTAACTATGAGCCGCCTGAACGGTCATGACAGTCTCCAAGGTACGACGAACATCAAAGTCATCTGAAGGAGGTGGAGGAACATCAGCAACAGCAGCATCACCAACAGGATCAGGAACATCCTCACTAGCAGGACCTGTAGAAGAAAAGGGAGGAGGTGCGGAACCAAAAGGCTCAGACCTAGGGTGTTTAGAGCCTACTCGAAGATGTGCAGCCCTTTGTCTAAGAAAAGACGCACTTATGGGAGCAATAACATGAACAGGCTCAGAAGAAGGAAAACCACCAAGATCAAGATATAACAAAATCCTATGAATAAAAATAGGACGGACAAGAGCATGAGAAGAAAATGAACTCCTATAAAGTTCATTTAAAAAACGAAGAAACAAATGAGGAAAACTGATAGAAGCATCTGTCACTAGAGCATACAAAAAGACACACCGCTCGAGAGGAATGGTGTGAACATGAGAAAGGGTCAAATAGAATGACAGGCTATCCTAAAGAAGAGATAATGCAACCCAGATAGCTCAGCAGAGGTGATCCTAGGATCAAAACCCCACTAGATAGAAGACCCAGTGATGTAAGACATGACATCATTCAACAAAGGAGACTCATCATAAGGGTAGACTGGATGCTGGACCAAAGGTACCCCTAGAGCATCATCCACTACCTTAAGAGTAATGGTGTACTCTACGCCTCGTATCCAACTCCTTACCAAAGTGTTGGAATCATAGACGCTGATAGAGATGTTCGAAAAGAACTCTCTAATCAAGGTAGCAGGTGGAGGAGGATCAGAAATATCCACCAAGGGTAACCAGCCCCGACGCTCAAAGTTTGCCCTAATGGCAGGATCAAGCTCATCTAAAAGAACAGAACGCTCAGCCCAAATCTTTCTCTTAAGGTTTAGCTTAAAAAAAAAAAAAAAAAATCTCTTGGTTTTTCTTACTCGGAAACTTTTCACGGTCAAAAGAAGGTGGCGGTGGAGAAGGTGAGGGAACAGACCTACAAGCCCTAGTCTTCCTAGGCATAGTGCTAAGAAAAGGACAAAGACACACAGAGAAAAAACCAACAAAACAAAACAAAAAAATAAACCCATGGGCAAACTGCAAGTTAGTACAAAAAAAAATATAGAACAAAAATCTATATGATGCATGAACAATTACAATGTCATGATTCATGTACTAATGCAGTAAACAAAGTTCAAATTAAGTTCAATTGTACAAAATTGGCTTAAACATAGAGTTTCTAACAAAAACCCTAAAAATTTGAAAAACCACTTGAATGTTTTGAAGCAAATTGATGAATTGATCATCACACAGGGTTGAAAACAGATTAGAATGACCAATTTCAACAAAACAACAAGCCAATTTTATCAATTAAACTCAATTGAACAAAAACCCCAATTCGGATCAATTTCAAACCCTAGAATTTTCAATTTTTCACAAAACTCCAAATTGATCAAATTAACTATCCTAGATCCTAAATATATCCATATAGCAACAAAACCCATTGATCAATTTCACAAAATAAGGTTTGATTCAACAAAAATCCCAATTTATGCATAGCCCGAAAATTTACCCAAATACCATGAATTAATGCATGAAATCATGAAAAATAATGCAAAAGAAAAGGTAATATGGACATATCGGCTTAAGGAGAGAGAAACCTTGCTAAAAATTTTGAAGAAAACAATAAAAAATTCGTTGTGGAGCCTTGCCGAGTCGGAGAGAGAAAAGAAAAGTTTGAAACTTTTTGAAAAGTGACTTTGAAAAAGTCAGATATGAGTTTTTAAAAACATGATTCATGATATTCGATTGATCGAAAAATACATTCGATCAATTGAATCAATCCGAGATTTCTAAAAGAATTTTAAGTAATTTTTGATCGATCGAAAAACAGATTAGATCAATCGAAACAAGCAGCGGCTCACAACATTTTGAGAAAAATTACAGTTTTGAAAAACACAAACCACATTTTGAAAACAACTCCTCAAAGCATTAAAATTGTTGAAACAAAATACATAAGTATGAGATGGAATGCTTTTTCAAAAACCTAAGTTTTAAGCCCAATTTCTCCAAAGAAAATTTCAGCCATTCTCCCTTTAAATTCTCAAGCAAAAAAAATTGTTTTGCATAATACTCAAGGTATTTTCAAACTTGGTTGGTCAGACCAAAAACACACACAATATCATGTATAGTGTTTAGCAAAGAGTAACTTGTGTAGTGTATGCAACTAGCAAGAGCTTGAGATACATGTGAGGTGATATGTGAATAGCAATCAATCACAAAGTCTACAAAATCCATCACATAAAATTTAAAAGAGACGATCACCTAAAGAGTTACATCATATAACTCTCACATCTCCTAGAACATAAACTTGCAATCATGTAAGTTTCTTGAATTTTGCCTCATAATTAGATGAATTTGGCATCAAGCCTAATAGTACACACCAGTTTTCATTATTAAGCAATTAACCGAGGCTACACCTTATGTTCTTTATGTGCATGTGCTACACTTTCTCGAGTACAAAATCTTATGATATGCACTAAGGTGTACATGATTGGCTAGTGAATAGTGGTGAGATGGTTATTTATGCCTTTCTCAAAAGGATTAAGACAGTCAAATAACATGTGACTTCAAGATTAAGACAAAGTGATAAACACCATAAACTTCTTTCCCACACAACATGCACTACAAAACTTCAACTAGTCAAGTGCAATAAATAAGCTCATCAAAGCTAAATAAGGTACACAAGACATGTTATGTGTAAATAAATTGACCAACCTTGTTTTCAAAGACCAAGAAAAATAGTGCCAAACACAATTTGCTTTTCTCCTTTTTTTTTTTTTTTATATATATTAAAAGAGAAAACAAATAAATCCTAGAATGAAATGCATGAATGATATGTAATGCAAATCCTAGAAAACAAAAAAAACACAAAAAAAAAAAAAAACAAAAGAACAATGGTCACAAAGGAATGAGTAAAGAAGCACAAGGACCATGTCAGAAAGACTCAATTAGATCAAGTCTTTTGCATCCAAAACCTTTTAGATGCACCACGAGCATTGGAGTTCCTATTCACATTCAAGTGATTTCCAACTCCAAGATTGGAATAAAGATTCAACGCCTTTACCAATTCACCAATAAGTGTCATAGGATCTTGTGCTTGAGGCACAGACACTTTTGGTTTATTTGATCTCTTAGCAGCCTAAAGCTTGTAACAATTAGGACGAATGTGTCCAGACTTTTCACAAAAATGACAAACTCAAGTAGGTTTACCATGCATCTTGTCCTTAGAAATGGTAGACTCCTTAGGTTTAGACTCTCCCAGATCAACCCTAATCTTCTTAGGAGGTGAAACTTCTACAGGTTTGACAACCTCACTCACATGTGGTTTGACAGTTTCACTCACAACCTCACTCACGGAAGGTTCAGAAGAAGATGAAGGAACAAAGTTTGTGGAATTAGGTGCAGACACAGAGATGGTTTCAACATAACCTAAACCAGATTTGTCAGAATGATACTTTTGAACATTCAACATTTGATCAAGTTTAGAACTGGCAGATCTAACAACAGATAAATCACGTTCCAAAGTTTTAACTTTATCAAGCAAGAGCATGTTCTCAGATTTCACATGATTCAAAAGATCATTAGCATCAAATAACTTAACAAGCAAATTTTTCTTTTCAAGCTCAAGAGAATCAATTTTCTTCAGGCCAAGTTTAACATTCATAGCATCCTTTACAGCAACTTTGCAAAGTTTATTATAGGCCTCTTGAAGATCTGCATCCTCAGAGAGTTCCCCATCAGAAGGGTTCTCCTCAACAGACACGCTTTCATTGACTACAGCAGTAACAGTGAAAGCAATGAAGTTTCCATCCTCGTTACATCCAGACTCATCATCAGAAACCTCATTATCACTAAGAGTTACAACCATAGTTTTACCCTTAGACCTCAAGAATGTAAGACATTCAGATTTAACATGACCATACCCTTGACAACCAAAACACTGAGTACCCAAAGAATTGTTTGAAGATTGACAAACTTTTTCTCTAGGTTTTTCAAAGTTATTAACCTTAGTGGGATCATTCTTCCTAAAGTTTCTAGGTTCAGCAGTATTTGTACCTCTTGCCTTTCTGTTGTTATTCCTAAGAAATTTTCTAAAGTTCTTGGCAAGGTACGCAATCTTTGTAGCAGAGAGTTCATCAGCAAATCCACCAACATCAACATCATCAATAGACTTAAGAGCCATTGATTTTGATTTGTTTGCTGTGGGCAGGTCTGACTCATAGGACTGAAGAGATCCTACAAGCTCATCAACAAGGATAGAGTCCACATCCTTGCTCTCAGTAATGGCAGTCACTTTGGGTCTAAAGTCTTTAGTTAAAGATCTAAGAATCTTCCTAACAATTTTAGGTGGATCATGGATTTCACCCAAATTAAATGCAGAATTAACAATATCATTCAATTTAACATAGAATTCATCAAAAGATTCATCATTAGACATTCTATTGCTTTCAAATCTAGAAGTTAATTGTTGCAATTTATTGATCTTAACTGTCTTTGTGCTTTCAAGCACAGTTTGAAAGATTTTCCAAGTATTATGAGCAACCTCAATATTAGAGATTCTCTTTAATTCCTCCATGGAAACAGTATTAAAGATGACATTCATAGTTTTGCTATTGAACCCAGCTGCTTTTTTTTCAGAAGTTTGCCACTCACTCACAGGAGTAGTGAGCTTCTCCTATCCGTACTCAACAGAATTTCAAACCCTCTCATCAATAGATTTCAGGAATGCTTTCATCCTTACTTTCCAATAAGCATAGTTATTCCCATCAAAATGAGGAGGAACAATAAGAGAGTGTCCATATTGCATGACAACAGGGGTCAAGGATTAGCTTAGAGATCAAAAAATCTCAAACAAGAGAGCTATCCATTCTGATACCACTTGAAAGGTTTTAGACCCCTTAAAACACAATTGGATTAACCTAGTTAATTAGCCAAGTGATTAACTTAGTCAAATTATGCAATTCTAGGTTATCACAAACATATAATCATATCAAACATATAAAGCAGTGTAATAATAAATAACACAATGATATGATCACCAAGAAAACCACACAGTAAAAACCTGGAGATGATTTGACCTAGCTATCCTCAAGGTAAACTCAAATCCACTATATGAAAGAATTGAAGTTCATACCAAAGGACTTACAAGCTCCCCGCTTGACTTCCTAATGCTACCCACCAGTAGAACTTACTGACACGACCACGTGCAAGTTCTGAATCCACGGACTCCTTCTTTCTTACATTCTTCAATCAGCTACAAGAACCCATGTTTGTTATTCTTTAAGCTCCAATGGCAGCAACCGAGTTGATCATCAAGATGTTGATATTATCTCTACCTTGAAAACCCTAAGTTTATGTGAAGGAAAGCTCCTCAATGATCTCACAAGAGATTCACACAAACTGCAATGTATGAACAACAATACAACAAGAGCAACTCTTAAAAATGTGGCTAGAGTTTTTCCTTTTATACCTAGGGCAAAAACAGGAAACCCAAAATGTTTAATGAGTTAGGGCTGAGTTGGAAAATTCTGCAGAAAAGCATTCTAACCGACTTTCGATCGATCAAGTCTAACTTTCGATCAATCGAGCCAGGTCGAAATGCACCAATGCATCTGCAGCCTCTCGATTCCAACTTTACATAAAATATATAACTTTGAGCAAACCTAAACAAGACTAAACATATTGTTTTGATCATGGTTTGCCAATATTACATATTAGAGTTCTAAATATATAAATTCCTAAATCTTTAGAACCTAACAGAAGGAAAAAAAAAAAAAAAAAAAAAAAGAGAGAGAGAGAGAACGTGGTTGATAGTTATAAGGAAATTTGATATATATATTTTAAATGTCATAAACGTAGAAATTATCAAATTAATGAAGATATATACTAGTTTTGGGATAGATAGAGATTATCAAATTATTTGAGATATATACTATTTCTTGGGATAGATTTATATTAATCACCTCTTGAAGAAATATATTCTAACAAATAAAAAATAATGTTAATTAGATGATAAATATTATCTAAATTAAATTTGTGTATGCTAATTATTATCCCTTAATTTAAGAAATATATCATAACAAATAAAAAATACTGTTAATCTAATTTTATTTAATGATAAGAATAAATTAGAGTCCTGGTAGTATACTATTCTTTTTTAGTTCTTTAAAAATCTTAAAATTTAATAAAATTTTTACAATTTGGTGAAGTCACGTGGCGCAACCACGGCGTCTAAGCCCAACTTTTATTATATATAATAAAATAAAATATAATATGATGTACATTCTATTCCATCAAGGTAATGGTCTTCATAAGTTATAAGTCATCCGCATTTGTTTAGAACCCAAATGACTTATAACTTACTAAGAACTTTTCTATTTCCATAAAAAAAAAATAAAAAAAATAAATAAAAAAGAACTTTTCCATTTAATGCTTCCCAAAGCATTAGGCCATAAACAAAGATATCTCTATAAGAAATTTAGGCTATGTTTGGTTTATGTAAAATATTTTCGGGAAAGGAAAATGTATTTAGGCTATTTGACTGCCTCAGAATTCGTTTTACGGAAAATCTATTCCGGTGTTTGGTTCGTTCAAACATTTTACGGAAAATGCTTTCTGTTTTACAGAAAATCAATTCCCATATTTGGTTCGGCCAAACATTTTACGAAAAATGAAATTTGCTTTTTACCGAAAATCAATTCTCATGTTTGGTTTGTGAATCATTTTACGGAAAATATGAAATGCCTTACAAATTCAAGCACTTGCATTACCTAGACAAACCTGTAACAGTACAAAACTAATCATCCACTTCAATATCAAAAATAATCATCCACTTTAACATAAAAAATAATCATTTGAATATACCCATAATATTTATATAAAAACAGCCACATCAATCGTTCACCATTGGCATTACACCTCCATGGTGTACAAAAATAATACCTACTCGTGGTATCTAAATAGTACAAATACATAATTTGGGCAATTGTATTGTCCCAATAATACAAAAGACTACATATATAATACAATTGTAGGTCAATACTAGTACTATAACAAAAGTTAATTTCTAAAGCTACCTTCACAGTTAACATGAAACAGATAAGTCAAAGTTGTAAGAACAAAAAACCATCCAACCACAGCTTTCTTAGCCTAGCATTCTTGGTTAGAAATCCCCGTACTTCCTTCTCATTTTCACAAAGATGGTCAAACGCAGTTGCGAGCATGTCTTCGCTATAACCATCCGCCATCATAGCCATGACCTCATTGTAAAGAGCTGTGTAATCCACCAGGCCCCGGTATTCTTCCCTTTCTCGACCACACCTTCCTCCACATTGTCTACAACAAACTCAGCACTGTCCTCATTGTCTAGCTTATTCTCAATATCCACATAGGACTTAGAAAAGCCACCCGTGGCTGTGTCCTTCCCCACAACAATAGCTAATTCATCATACATCTCAATTTTTTTGTTTAGATACTCCACATGCTTTCGATGCGCCTGTAAGGGAGAAATGAACGTATAATAACAATGCAATAATCACTTCACTCATAAATTCAATATTCAATTCAATATAGATGTCATTAAATGATTTGGGTCAATGATAAACAAAAAAATCTATTAGGGAATAGGAGACATAACCCATGATTTTGAAGATAAGTACAACAGAAAATACAATGTACAAATGCTAAGACCAGATTTTACAATAGATCCGCACATGAAAGTTATATTTGAAAAACCTTATAAAAGCAATGGAATCCTAAAAAGAATGACACTATAAATTTCATATAAAGAGGGTACTTGAGCAGCCTTGTCTTGTTCTCAATTCATAGATTATAAAAGGCAAAAACATATATTATCATTTATATTAAGAAAATATAGTTGGAAGCCATACCATGACTTCTTCTTGGTATGTCTTCGCGTTGCATGTTATCATTTTTAGGTTATCATTTCAGCCAAAACCACTCTTCTTTCTAATAGTCTAAATAGTGGACCACATGGCCCTTAGAGTCTGCATCCGATTTTCAACATAAGAGGGGTGGCACTCAACCCCAAATTGGGTAGTTATCTCCTTCGCTACAAGAGCAAAGGAGCCTGCCTTGAAAGTGCTAGATAGCTTGTTGCCCTTTGTAGCCTCCTGCACAAGTATCCTAAGCATCGTTGAGTGCATGGGCGACAGCCACCTGAACTGCTTGCTGCTACTCACCTTCTCTTTGCCCTTTGACATTACTACATATGAAAATTGTATAATGAGAGTAGCATTTAAAAATGAGAGTAGCATTTAGTAGTTACGCTCGGAATATAAACAACAAATCAAACACACATACAACCACGCTTATAGATGTGCACAACAGAATGAAACATGCTAACACTGGAAATAACAATGTAGTACCATCAAATAACAATGTAATGCTGAAAATACTTTTTCATTACACCACCAAAAGTCTATAGTAAATACATTGTCTTTACAACAACAAAAACAAAAAACACATATTACAATCATAGAACTAAATAAAGTACTACTTTCCACTCCTGATATAATCAGACCACATAGCTTGGCATATCTCATCTCTCTCTCTCTCTCTCTCTCTCTGTGAGACTGTGACATAGAAGCACAAAACACGTTTTTGTACGGACAACTTCATTCTCACAAGTATACAAGCATCTCAATTTCACTTTTTCCTGCTTTAAATTTAAGACTCGCATATTTTCACTATTCTCACAAACATAGTAGCAGTATTTTGTTCCATAAAGCAAAAACCAGTAACTATCGCGAACATTATTTGTCTATCCCTAGGTAGGAGCTTTTCTCTCTCACCATGAGCGAGCCTTTCCCCCCTTAGTTTTCTCTATAGGGACCTCTGCATTCCACAGTCTACTGTCTTTAATGGACTCTTGACGTGATTGTGTTTCTTGTTGGGGGTCACTAGACTTTACTTGGTTCATTGCATCTTCCATAATATGGTCATTTGGTTCAACCCCCATAATGTGGTTATGAACCACACAACATGCTAACACTACTTTCACTTAGGTTTCAAAAGACCAAAATGGTTATGCATCCAACACTCGAAAACGTTTCTTCAACACTTCAAACCCTCGCTCAATGGTAGTTCTCAATGAAGAGTGTCGGAGGTTGAACAATTCTTGCTCATTCTCAAGAGGACGATCACTAAACTCTTTCAAGTGATATCGCGCACTCCGATAAGGTGACAATATTCTATTTTTATTACCATACCTAGCATCACTAAGATAATATTTACCTACATATATTCAAAAATAAGACCAAATCACTACTATGCTTAGGAAAACACACAATATTTATTAAACTAATAAACCAAAAAGGTAAAGTAATCATATTATACCTTCAGGAATTGAAAATCCCTCTGGCCTAGCAAATGCATCATTTAACACACATGAATCATGTGCACTACCTTCCCATCCAGCCAATACATAAGCGAGATTTAAGTCAAAACTAATGGTAGCTAACACATTTTGCGTGGTTCCATCTTTGCGACCACGAAATCTTCCTTGTATTTCGAGTGGCACAAACGCACGAACATGTGTACCATCTATTGCTCCAACACAATCCTAATTTTCGACAGACATAATGGTTTAAAATTACACAAATCTTCACAATTTACAAAAATACACAAGTAGCAATATTTACCTTAAAATATGGGTAGAACCTTTTGCTATTCCTTATCTCTGGGGGTGTATCTTCGCTGCGCAATCTTATTAGAGCTCTATATAATTTTAGGACCCCCCTAAGGACGACCTTGAAGTATCTATGAACAGTCTCAGTTGATCTATAGATCCGACTACCCATTACACGAAACCTCACATTATAACCAATAATGTGTAAGAAAATGAACACTTCCTCCATAACAAACATGTGAATAGTCGGGTGTACGTGCTCCCTCTCAGTAAGGATGTGACATAAGTGGTGGAAAGCTATAGGCTTCATCCTAATTTGATTCACACAATGTCTCTCACTTCCACGCATGATACTATTTATATATTCCTTTCTCTCAGCTGCATGATTAACATAAGGCGCCCTAGGCAGTCGTCTATGTCTACGCCGCAATTTTCTTAACAATGCAACCCCCACAAGGAGGACAGATGCACCTGAGGCAAGAATTGCGGCTTTGATTTTTTTTCTTCATCCAAAAAATCTCAAACACTGTGGTCTAAGAGGTATGTAAACAAGCATGCTATTAATTACACAGTAAATAAAAACAGCCACAAACAGAAAACATCCAATCCACATTGATAATGAGTACCAAATCGCATTGCATTCTATTTACAATCAATATTTACACCATCACAATACCATCACATTGATCATTGCACATTGATACCATCACATTGCATTCTATTTACAATCAATATTTACACCATCACAGTACCAACACATTGATAACTGCACATTGATACCATCACAATACCATCACATTGCATTCTATTTACAATCAATATTTACAACATCACAGTACCAACATAAACCACATTGATAACTGCACATAATACCATCACAATCAATATTTACACTAACAAATCACATTGCATTCTATTTCTATATAACTTTACCATCAACAACATTTGAATTCTTAAATCAATAATTAAATAAAAAATGGATAATTAAAAAACGTAAATAAATAATTATATAAATAAATAAATAAATAAATAAACAAATATATATATATATATATTTATATATAGGGTGGGTCGGAGGATGGGTTGTTTATGGGTTTGAGGGTGGAATTTGGGTGGATCAGAGGGTGGATCGGATTGAATGAATGGTGGATCAAAGTGAAGGAAACTCATCGTGGGTGGATTGGAGCTCGGTCTGTGGTCGTCGGACTGGAGCTCGGTCTGTGGTCATTGGACTGGAGCTCGGTTTGTTCTTGCTCACCGTTTCTCTCGTTCTCTCTCTCTCTCTCTCTCTCTCTCTCTCTCTCTCTCTTTGCGTGTCTGAAGCTCAGTCCGGAAATGATTTGAAGTGAAAATAGGAATGTAAAATAATTTCCGGGTCAAAGGCTTCTTTTTTATGGTCAAATGAAATGTAAATCCAGAAAATTCTATTTTCAAAGCCAACAAAACACACGGTTTTATGGAAAATGATTTCCTAAAATGGTTTGAAGCCAAAACAAATAGACCCTAATCCGATCGCAGCTACTTTCTCTCCCTTCAAAGCCTCTTCTCAAAACAACAGTGACATCCCTCACCAATGGAGTCTAAATCCAAGTAAACAAGGACAACAAAGAATATTTCAAACACCCCCACCCATATGGTTAACGTCGATTATAGACTCAGCAATTTGCTGCAAGATATTCTTCACCATATCCTCTCCTTCCTTGAAACTAAAGACGTCAAACTTTTGGTGAAACTGAAAAGCTCATTTTATGTTGTCCACACCAGGAAAACTTGTTGTTGAAAAACTGCTATATGCGTCGTCGACCATTTGATGTTATTGCCATCGAAGCCGCTAATCTTAAGAATCTGAAGTTTTTGAACACCGCCCACAAGCGTTCATTTTGAGGCGAGCTCAAGATTTCTGCACCAAATCTTTTGTGCTTATCTTACCTTACGTGGTCCTACTTTGAAAGGATACTCTTTGCAGAATTTTTCATCATTGGACAAAGCTTTAATTCACTTCACCAATAGAGTTAGATATGAAGAAGACGGTTGTCTTTAGTCAGTGCTTTGTATAACGCTGAAGTTCTATATTTGTCGAGCCACTTGTTGCAGGTATATTACAGTCAGTTCTGCATTTTAATTTGTTTTTGTTAGAGATATATTAGTCCATTAACATAAATCTAAGCGGAATTTTACTTTATGTGCTCTGTGGACGTAGGCCATAAGGCTAAACCATGTAACCCTAATATACATATTCTTATGTTCTTATTTTATACTTCCTTCCACGTCTATTCAAGCATATTCAACATGAAATATATCATAGTTAATATTTAACAGTTTTATATACGACGTACACTATATACTCTATCTGCCATCAATAACTTTGTCATCACATGCAAAATTTCAATCTATTGAAGATTATATATCTTGCAAATATTTTCACTTGTTGTCTACAACTAGATATGGAGTGTACTGTGTTCTTCTTCTTGGGAACATGACTCTAGCATAGCATTGTTGATACAATCGTAATTGATATAGGAACTCATAAATCCTTATTTCTTTGATCCATTTTCAGCACCTATCTCATATGACATATAAAGAAGGATGCCTTCCTCCTACATTCCTTAGATTGAAGTCCTTGACTCTGAGCATAGTACTGACTCAACGCAACATGACAGGGCTACTCCAGTTGCTCAGCTACTCACCAATCTTAGAAGCACTTCGCATCGATTTTGATAAGGTAAATGACAATATCTTACACTTTAGTTATAAAAGGATATATATTCAAGTAATCATTGTATATATTTTTTACATTAGGACCTGCCATCATTGTTTAGGATTGAAAAATGTCATCAAAATCATTAAGTATCTGTTGTTATTTATAAATTAAACAAAAATGTTCTACACATGTCATGTTTAGGCACAAAACTTTTGTTATAATCAAAAGAAGATTGAGGTTATATACTATAGTATTTATTGGGGTTATGGTGATATTAAAATAAAGGTTATTTATATATTCTTTTCTTAAATGTAAAAACATCTGTTTTACTTGTCATTCTTAAGCACATTTGTTTCGTTGTGTCATTTTCAAGACAAAAACTTTTGTCATAATGGAAAGAAGAATAATATTACTAAGAGTTTATTGGGGTATGGTGATATTGAGAAAAAAAACACACACATTGAAAAGAAAATGATATTTTACTGCAAAGGTTCACCATAAACTCATTATTTAAAGATTTTTTTCTAAAATATGAGAGAGAGAGAGAGAGTTTCCAAATTTTTATTCTTTAGAAAGGTTCCCTACATTATAAAATTAACACACAAAAAAAAAAAAAAAAAAATAGCATCATTGCAGTTTATTAATAAAGAAAAATTCTTGAGGTATAAAAGCTCACTGTTACTTGCTTCTTATTTGTAATTGCCATTTGGCCTGATCTTTTGATTATTTTCTAATTTTTTAAATTTAGTTGAATTATCAATTATTATATTATTATCATTGTTTACTTTAAAATACTGTTATACATGTGTGTGTAATTGACTTGCTTGTAATTGATTCAAGTACTTTATATTTGTTAACGTGTATAGTGTTGTGAGCTTTAGGCCCAACTAGATTACTTGTACAGTACACATTCTCGTACTACACTATTACTTGTACTGCACTCATATGTCTCCTATCTAAAGGCACTCATGTATATTCTTTCATTGATGAAATACAATATTACAAATTTCAGTATTTCTAACAATATTCATCATTGTCAAATAAACTAACTTCTATCATTTTGACTCACATCAGTCACATGTAGAGAACGAGAAATCGATATCTAAGATACACCAATCAAGAGTGTGAATCTTTGTAGGAGACGTTGGAACATAATGTCTCATGTTTAACTCACCATCTCAAGAAATTGGAGATCAATAGTTTTGTTTGGAGGATAATAGCTTCCGATCAAATTGGTTAAGTATTTGCTTGAGAACGGAAAGGTNTTTTTTTTTTTTTTTTTTTTGAGAAAGCATTGAGGTTCTATTTCAAAAATTAGTTTTAGTTGCAAAATATTGTAGTCATACCAACTGTATTCATCTTTAGCCTTACACAACTTGAGTATCACATGAATTTGTTGAATTTTGCCATGTATGCAGAATTGTAAAGAGAAAGCCACGGAAGGACTATTTTTGAGAACTAAAATGTAACTTTTCAAATTTCGGGAACTAATATAAAACATTACCTAACATTTAACTTTACATTTTTCACCTAGAGTATAAAACAACACATAGTATTTTGCTCACACATTTCACGTTCTAAATTGTATGTATAGAATTTGGTAATTTATTTTTTAGATAAGTAATGAAAAATGATTTGTTTAGATTACTTGATTAATGCATCTTTGCAATAAAGATGTAGTTTTTCACTATTTAAATTTGACTTGTATATATAATAAATTATGAAAGAATGATTTTCATTGGTTCAAAATGAGTTCAATTAAAGTGAGCATGAAAGTTTTTTGAACTAAAAAATAATTAACTTAGATTGCAACCAAAGAAGATTAATGAAAACCAATTAAAATTTTAATTCTCATTGGTTCAGTTGAAAGACTTTTGTGATCGTGTATGTATTGGAAGATCATAAAAGATAAATGTAAAATTTCTAATTATAAAAATTAATTACTATTTTTAAAATAAAAATGTAAATTGAATATTTGAAATAGAACCTCAATGCTTTCTCAAAAAAAAAAAAAAAAAAAAGGAAAGAAAGAAGAAAAGAAAAGAAATAGAACCTCAATAAAATTACTATAGAATTAATAGTGTGTGGGGCAAAAACAAACACAAAGGCCCAAATGGAAAAAAAAAATCGGGCTTTGGGACAAGCCCACTACAATTAATTTGAAGAGATGGATATAGCGGACTAACACATGAGCTCCTGATCCAAAGGTTTGAAGTCAGAGAAAAAGATCCAGATAGAAAGAAAATAAAACTAACAAGAAAGATGGAAGTAAAAAGATTTTATTAATGTCTCCTCGTTCAACCGAAGGAGCTTGTTACATTTCAGGGTTACAAGTTCCAATTGTTTCTCTTTCAAATCTCCAAATTCTGATCCATGTTCACCGAAATCTCTCCCCCTCTTATAAGAGCTACCCTTTCATCCTAACCCTCCACCGGGAAAGTGGTTGATTTCCCTCAGATACTTGTCTTATCCCACCTTTGGAGGAAGTGCTAAGTGAGCTACAAGTTATTATGGCACTATTAAGGTGTCATTTAGCCATTAATGCGACTAATCTGGTTGGTGTACTGCATTCAATGTAGAGGTAATGGTTGCTTCCTTAACAAGTTTTCCCACCCTCTCTTCTTCCATACTAGCCACGTTGCATCCCTTGGCTCATGCCTCCAAGTCAGGGGTAGGGCTCCTCTCGCTTATTTTAGGACAGTCACATCGGAGACAATTGCCTTCCTCAGGCTGTTTAAGGGCCCTCATTCAGACGCTTCTTTCAAGTTGTACCAAGTTTTCCTTTATGGGATCTTCCTACTTGGTTCATAGGTTCCTTGGTAGAGGTTGCTATTCTCAAACCCCCTATAAATAGTATATTTTCATTTGTATTCTAAAATAAAAGTTGAATTAAGTAAGTAAAAATGAAAAACAAAAAATTATTTTAATTTCTAATTAAAATAATAAAAAAATAATTAAGAAAAGGTAATAAATAAAAAATATTATTTTGGTTATGTGAAAAGTTAGAATTTTTTTTTTTGGGATAAATTTCTTTTTTCACAAAATATTCTTATTGAATATAATCTATTCTAAAAGAGAGAATTTTGATATATCAATAAATTTATTATTTATTGTTTTCTTTTGCCTCCTTAGATTATTCAAAATTCTTTCTTTTTTAAGTTCTCTCCAAATAATTAAATATAAAGAAATAAAATTCAAATATTTTATTGATTAAAATTCAATTTAGTCTATTGATTAAGTTGGTCCTTAAAATTTAGTTTTTAATAATTGAGTCTCTCATTTGATCAAATTAAGTCAATTTGGTCGATTAGCCCAAATCTAAATGAAGTCATTTAAATAGGTTTTTATTAATATGTTTATATATATATATTTATATGTATATATATAACTTTGGGAGGACGAGAAATCGAGGACAAGAATAAACGAGAGGAGGTCAAGACAAAAGGGGCACACCTTGGAAGGTTTTGTCAAGAAAGCCTCGGAGCAAACATGATAACGCAATCACAAAACTCGAGAAGATCGGTGTGCCCGAGGATATGTGTACATTCCTGGAAGGGCCTAGGTTTGGCCATGAAGACCACCAGACAAGTGACCGAGGAAAGGAAGGAAGGTTTGTCATTGAATGGGTGAAGGAATGATACAAATAAAGTATCAATCACCTCCGTATTCAATGCTCTGCACTCAGATAACTGGCCGCATTAATAGTGGAATGACCCTTGAATAGTGTCATTACAGCTCACAATCTAATAAAGAAACCTTCTAATAAGGCCCTGATGAGACAAGTATTTGAAGAAAAAGCCTTGGCCTTGGCCATCCAAGTGGAAGGCCCAGATGCAATCTGGATGACTATATAAAGAAAGGGATCCCTTCAAGAAAGGGGATCAAGAAAAAAAGCAAAAAAGAGAGAGAGTAAGTACATTGTAGTTCAAGAACAAGTATTAACCTACACCTTGGCCTAAATCGAGGAGCATTGCTGTATTAACCCAAACATAAGTTGTTTTACTTTGCATGGCTTATATATATATATATAAAACATACATTCCAATATCACTTCATAGAGTTGTTAAAAATGGTAAACAAGGTTGATTGACATCTCATCTCTATAAATTAATTGTGCGATGTTGAAATCTTACTAATCCAATTTTGGCCCGCCACAATAACCATCCTAAATAGTACTCATTACACAACAAGATTTATTAAATGAGTCTATTGTACTTTCAACAAAAAATTTCTAGTTTCAACTAAACTAGTCTTTAACCTTTGCGATGCACGGGATAACTATTGGATATAAAGGTTTAACATTCTCATTTATTTAATAAATGTATGAAAGACAAATTTAAAGAACAAATTAATCAAAAGGCTAAATGAAAATTAAAATTACAAAACATTAATAGTGGTCATTGTAAACCACAAAACATATACATGGCTATTTAGGGACTGTTTGGTACATAATTTTAAACATATGTTTTCAGCTTTTAAACAAAATTACACGTATTTTTACACATTTTTTCACTCATATGTATTTTTAAAATAACTGAAAATTTGTATTAAACACACGTACCAAACGGACCCTTAAAATCATTAATATCAAAAGAGATAGCATTATTAATAAAATAAACAATCAATATTAAATATAAAATAAAATAAATAATAAAATAAACAATCAATACTAAATATAAAATAATATAAATAATAAAATAAACAATGCATGTCTGTAAAGTGTAAAGCACAAAGTTAACACTTGATAGACATGGCAGAGGCATAAAAACTTTGAATTTGAAAACTTCACACTTCACAGGCTTGGTCAGGCAAAGGCACCCAAAACAAAAATAAGGTTGAGAAGACAAACGAACAAAAGGAAAAAGAAACAAAGCAAAAAAAAGGGAGCCTGAGCAAAAGAAAGAAAAGAGTCTTGGTGAAGAAGATGGAGGTGACAGCAGCTATCTGGTATCAGTTTATGCCGATGATTTCGTCTTTTTTTTTTTCTATGGGTTTTTTTTTTTGCGTGGATAATATTTAAATGATCTGAGTTTTGGGTTTTGGGGAAGGAGATTGTAGCGTGAGAAATGTCAAAAAAATAATAGTCCAGATGTTAAAATATTGAGGTTTTAAGTTGAAACGCACATTTAATTGAATTTACCTTTTCTTATATGTCTTTTTTTTTTTTTTTTAAATTCTTTTTTTTTGGGGGAAATTTTAAGCTGGTCAGATAAGCTCAGAATCACTTCATTTGCTCTCCATCTGCAAACTTATTTCTCCTTTACCATTCCACAAACAGCTTACGAGCAATAACATAGTCACAAAACAATGTCAGCCTATCTCCCCGAGGAAGTGGTGATAAACATACTCTCACGCCTACCCCCAAAATCTCTAATTCGATTCAAGTGCGTCTCCAAAACCTGGCTTTTTCTCATCGGAACCCCAGATTTGATCTCTCGAAACCTCATCAACCACTCCACTCTCATCTCTAAATCCGAAGACCCCAATAGCCCTCTCTTCTTCCTCGTCAAAGCCACAGACAAAATCGACACCTCGAAGCACACATTCTCGTTCCTATCCTACGACAACCTTGATCCAGAATACACATCCGAAGTCATCCTTAACCTCCCACAACCAAACCACGGTCTCAACCTCGACATCGTCGGTTCCTCCTCCGATGGTCTCCTCTGTCTCTGCTTCGCAAGCACCATCTACCTCTGGGACCCCACCACGTCATCAGCACTCGAGCCTCTCCCTCCTATAACCCCTCGCGAAATGGTCAATGTCTTAAAAAAAAAAAAAAAAAAAACTAAGTGTGCGTTTGGTATTGGCTTAAAATACTTTTTTTTTTTAATTTTTTTTATTAAGCTTATTTTTGCTATTATTTATAGCCTCATTATACTTTTTGATATTATTTATAAATTTTACTATATTATTTCAACTAATTTTTAGTTTTATTTAGAGTGTTTTTAGAAAAAAGTTTTCAATTTCAACTAAAGAATCACCTTATTTGCTCTTCGGCTGAAGACTTATTTCTCCTTTACAATTCCACAAACAGCTTACGAGCAATAGCAGAGTAACAAAACAATGTCAACCTATCTACCTGAGGAAGTGATGATAAACATACTCTCACGCCTTCCTCCAAAATCTCTAATCCGATTCAAGTGCGTCTCCAAAACCTGGCGCTCTCTCATCGGAACCCCAGATTTGATCTCTCGAAACCTCATCAACCACTCCACTCTCATCTCTAAATCCGAAGACCCCAATAACCCTATCTTCTTCCTCGTCAAAGCCACAGACAAAATCGACACCTCGAAGCACACATTCTCGTTCCTATCCTACGACAACCTCGATCCAGAATACACATCCGAAGTCATCCTTAACCACCCACAACCAAACCACGGTCTCAACCTCGACATCGTCGGTTCCTCCTCCGATGGTCTCCTCTGTCTCTGCTTCGCAAGCACCATCTACCTCTGGGACCCCACCACGTCATCAGCACTCGAGCCTCTCCCTCCTATAACCCCTCGCGAAATGGTCAATGTCTACTTCCACAGTGTTGGGTTCGGATTCGATTCCACATCCAATGACTTCAAGGTCGTGAGGCTTCTCAATGTTCAGTTCAGGTCCGCGACCAATTTGCTTCATATAAGTCAAGAAGCGGAAGTGTATAGCGTGAGCAGTGGTTCGTGGAGGCAGCTGGACCCTCAGGTTGCGCGCGTGCCTTACGGGATTCATATACAGTCGAAGGCCACAATGTACTTGGATGGAGACTTTTTCTGGTGCGCGACGCCGCTTCCGTTAGATAATAATGAGGATGAGAAGATTGTTCGCTTCGACTTTGCCAGTGAGGTATTCAAGTCTACTTCATTTCCGGACGCTAGTGTTATTGGGGATTACTCCAGTTGGAAGACGACTCTCACCGCGCTGAACGGGTCTATTGCTATGCTGGTTTATCCATCTGGGAAGGAGGTGGAGATGTTGTGTTTTGATTTATGGGTTTTGTTTGAATTTGGTGTTAGGGAGTCGTGGACTAAGCTTATTAGAATTGGACCCTCTTTGGATTTGGAAAGGCCATTGGGATTTTGGGGGTATGGAAGGATGTTTATGGAGAACAAAGAAGGGCAGCTGGTCTTGTATGATCCTTCTACAAACACAGGCAAGATTTTTCCATTTGATGGGCTTAAGGGATCGTTACAAGTTGCTCTCTACAATGAGTTTTGGGAAACAAACGAGGAAACAAGCGAGGAAGATGGTGGCGAGGTCCAAGAGGAGGTGAATCAATGAGGTATGGTTCAATTGTGCTGCCATCTTTTATAAAATTGTGTTAAATTTTATTTAAGGGCCATTTTGTTGACATTAGCTAGTTTGATGTGGATCAATAAAAAATTATGATATTAGATGGCATTCATTCATATGTAATGTAAAGGTTATTAGGCAGAAATCAAATTGGTGGGATTTTATTTTATTTTTTATTTTAAAAAATTGGTTTAAACACTATAGACTCAATCATTCATAATATAAATGATGACATGAAGTTGAATTAAATAAAACTAAGAAAATAAAGTAATTGCTTGTTATTTGTTGGCTTTGGCCTTGGGAAGATTATGTTCAAGATATAGGAAACAGGAATGACTTCATTGTGTGCAACAATGTTAAACTGTCTAGATGGGCCCTGATAACTTGATAAGTAAAATTGAGTTCTCAATTAATCAAACATGCGTTATCATTGGCACAAGTTGTTTCTATTCCTTTTCACTAATCATATTCTTTCTATTGATTGGCTTAAAAAAATCATTTTGTGTATGACAATTTGGACCTGAAATTTCCGTATAATCTTCTTGGGAACTTATATTTTATGTTGATCATAAAACATTATTTGGCTTTGAAGGCCTTTTTTATTATTTTGATGGATGCTATCTGGTACTAGCGGCTTATATATAGTCAGTGCCTTCAACTTCTTTTAGTGTTCCTTGTTTGACCATGGTACTTACCTATTAATTCATATGGGAGATAAAATCTGTTGTCAGTTGGTAGGGTTCTTTCTGAAGTATCTGCCACAGGGCTATAGATTTAATTGCTGCCTAGCATGTACAACTCAGTTGATATTCAATTTGTTAAGGGTCATGGGAGTTAGAATATGAAATCCTTGGAAGGGAGGGAGTTGGTGACTAATGCAAGGAAGTTGAAAAGCCTAGTTTTAGCAAGAAGCAGTTATACCAAGGAAAATAATTCTATAGAATTAATTTTTTTTTTCAAGCATTAAGAGTGAAGTAAACAAAGTGGAATGCAACTCTCCTATCAAATAAACTGTTTGGAGTGTAATAATTGTACACCCAATTGTGTTGAGATTTCTATGCTTTGCCAATTCTTTATTTCTAGGATCCTTTTATGGGTGGATATTTTCTGTTGGCAGTATCACATCACTAATTTTTTTTCAAAGTTGTAGATCTTCTTGGTTTTGTTTTGTTTTGATGAATCAGTAAGAGTTTTATTGAACACCTCAAGAACAAATGATACAAGAGCAGCATATTATAGATTCTGCAGATAACCTATACTGCAGAGCCAAAGCTGCGACACAGCAACAGAACAATGGTTATCTAAGCACAAAACCACAGTAGGCTATACTCACCTAACATAAGCCATATTAGGCAAACAAGACCGCAACTAATATGCAGACATAGAATCAGTTGAAATCAACTTCAAGGCAGGGAATAATTGATCTCCCATCTGCAGAAAGGCACTCTGATTGAACACTGAATTACAGTTGAACTCATTGCTCTTCATTCTTCCTTTAACATTCTTTTTAATAATTCCAATGAGCTGTTCTTCAATATAATTCTTCCCTGCATGTAATAAACATTTCTTTGTTCCCACAACTGGTACAGTAGCCCACCAAGCTAACTTACATTGCATGGTTCTATATACCCTTCCTTTTAGTTGAGTAGTACCCTAGTTTACTAATTCCTTCCAGTAAGTCTTGGCATCTGACACTAAGCAAAGGCCTATGATGTTATCCCAAATTCTCTTGGTGATTGAGCATTGAAAAAGGTGGTGGTCTCTATCTTCAATACTAGACCTGCAAAAAACACACATACCGTCCACAGAAAGCCCCCGTTGAAGCATTCTGTCTTTTTTTGGGAGCTTGTTCAGGATAGCCATCTGACCAACAAAGGAGTGCCTAGGGATAGCTAGTCTAGACCACAACAGATTCCACCGTTCAACCTTTAGCTCTCTCTTTTTTCTTTTTTCTTTTTTGATAGAAATAAAATTTTATTAAAACCACAAACAGCAGGACAAGCAAAACCGAAAAGGAAGCAATCCCTCAATTGAGGAGCTGTTCCTCCCTGATAATATTTACAACAACATCAGGGACAAACAAAACATCAAGACACCCTGCACTAGAAGACTTTAAGGACTACTTGGCAAGAGCATGGGCTGCTTTATTTGCTTCTCTTGGTACCCATTTAAACAAAATGGTTGGAGCTTGAAATGCCTTAAAAGCAGTATCAGCCATAGTAGCTTCAAGTCTCCAGCAACTTAACTTTTCTGGATTCTTCAAAGCATTCACGCAATTTTTTGAGTCCCCTTCAATCACAGCTCTTGGAAAATTATAACTTCCTACCAGATGATTGCCCAATTAAAAGCTTCAGCTTCTGCTTGGAGAGGGAGAGTGGCTTTAACCTTTTTTGGGTGGGCAAAAACCAACCTCCCTCTACAATCTCTTGCCACAGCAGCGATGGAAGAACAATTATTCCCACTGCTGCATCAACATTTACTTTAAACCATCCTTGAATTGGAGAGGACCATGATACAGTGCCTCTAGGGTGACTATACCAGCCAGACCACTGAATCACCTGCCATGCCAATACTCAAGATATATTTTCTTCAAACCTATACAAAGGTTATAGTAATCTAAGACTCTATCCTCACGGAGGGATTTGTTTCTGCATCTCCATACAAAATCTACAACCAAGGCACCATATAATAAAGATCTCACTCTCTCTTGGTCATCTGAAACCCATTCCTCAGGAGGGTCAAGAAAAATTTCCACAAATTGCATTGTTGAATTTACCTGATTTCTAGCAATTCTAAAACCCCAAGGGCTACCAAACCATGGAGCTCTAGATATGTGACATTCAACAAAAATATGTAGTGAGGATTCAGGAGAGTGACCACACAAAGAAGATAAATCTGGTTCTGTTGCAAACCTGCTCAGTTTTTCTTTTGTGGGAAGAATGTCCAAAGCTACTCTCCAAAGCATCATTTTAAGTCTTTCATGAATCTTTGATTTCCATATCCTTCCAAACACTGGAGGTGGCCTACTTGATGCCTCTAGATTAATACTTTCCCAATACGCAGATCTTACCAAGAAAGAGCCATTCACAGTTTTGGTCCACACCCACTTGTCTTCTTGATTGCATGGTCTGATGGGAATATTTAGAATATTAGAAAAGCCTTGACAGAGTCTCCATAAAACAGATTTTTCAATAAACCAACCTCCCAACCCGATTTAGATTGATTCATTAGATGTGAAACCAACATGCATACCTGAGTGCTCTCTTGAGATGTCAGTCTTGGTTTATACTCTTGAAGGTCTGGAATCCACGGATCCTCCCAAACTAAAGTATTTTCACCATTCAGCACTACCTTACAAGCACTTCTCAGCAATAATATTTTTGCTGCTTCAGTGCTTTTCCAAGTCCACAACCTGCCTTTTGATGAATTTTCCCAAAGCCAATTTCTCCCAACTTTATATTGCCCTTAAAACTTGGACACACAAACAATCCTTATTTGTCAAAATCCACCAAACAAACTTTGCAAGCAGGGCTAGATTAAACTCTAAGAGAGATCTAAATCCCAGCCCCCCGTCTTTCTTAGAGCAACATAATGATGCCCAAGCTTTGGTGCAAAGATGTTCTTTGATTCAGTCTTCGGATTCCTCCAGAATTTTCTTATCAGGGCCTCCATCTCATCACAAATCCCTTTGTGGATTTGGAAGACCATCATAGAGTATGTTGGGTTGCTTGAGCTACTGAGGAAATAAGAATTGCCCTTCCTGACTAAGATAGGCCCTTTTTTTCCAACGCCCAATACTAGAGTCTCCTTTTTCCTTTAAGCAGGAAAAATCTTTTTTCCTGTTACTTGACAAAAACAAAGGGACTCCAAGATATTTAGCTCCCTGAGAGAGCTTCCTCAACCCCCAAAGGTGCTTAACCTGACGGAGGAATTGTTGGTGCACCCCTTTTGAAGCAAAAACTCCTGACTTCTCCAAATTAATGCTTTGTCCTGAACACGCACAATAAGTATTAATACAATTCATTAAGGCATTAATCTCCCCTATTTTTGTCTTGCTGAAAAGAATTACATCATCTGCATAAAACAACTTTGAAATTTCTGGAGCTGAGTATGAAACTTTAACCCCATTGATTTTCCTGTTATTGACTTCTCTATTAATCAACCTTGCAAGAACTTCACTTCCCATTATAAATAGATATGGAGATAGCGGATCACTTTGTCTTAGACCTCTGGATGGAGAGACTATCTCCAATGCCCCCATTTAACAGTAGAATATACACTAATGAATCAATTTTATTACTTGCTGACTAAATCCAAAATTACTTAACACTGCTGCAAGGAAAGCCCACTCCATTTTATCATATGCTTTTTGGAAGTTTAACTTGATTCCCAGGTACCGCTGCTTCTAATTTGTGTGCTTAAAACAGTGCACAACTTCCTGAGCCAGCACTACATTTTCTGTAATATTTCTGTTAGGGATAAAAGCAACTTGAGCCAGATCAATCAGCTTATGCAGTAGAGATCTTAATCTAGCCACCAAAATCTTTGTGATTACTTTGTACCTGAAATTACACAGGCTTATTGGTCTGAGTTAAGCAAAGTTACAAACTCCCTGCACCTTGGGGATCAGAGTAATGTACGTTTGATTTAACTCCTTAAGCTTCCATCCTTCTCTAAAAAAACTTTGGACTACTACCACTAATTGGCTGCCCATGAAACCCCAGTAATGCCTAAAGAATAGACCGGGCATGCCATCTGGCCCAGGGGCTTTTAATGGATTCATCTCAAAAACAGCACTCCTAATCTCATCTCCTGTGGGGATTCTAGCAATCTTATCTTTTTCAACTTGGGAAATACAAGGAGAAATAAGACTATCCAAATCACTAGGGAATTGGGGATTTGAAGTTTGAAACAACTCTTTAAAGTGATTAACAAAATATTCTTCAATCTCCTTTCAAGTGTCAGCACAATCAAATTTATGAGAGGAGGTAGACCATAAGGCTCTGCCTTCCTGTTTCAACTCAATCAAAGGAAGCTTGCTCTGGATGCTTTTATCCTTTTCTTAATAAAACTACTTACAAAAATAAAAAAATACATAAATAGAGGGAAAGAAAGGAATTAAACCAACAACTTCTGTGGAGGAGTTCACAAATGACAACGCCTTGATCAAGTGATAGAAATGTTAAAGACATCTGAAAATATATGCACTCCTTTTACATGTATATATTTTGGTCTTAAGTATCTCATTTTTGTACACATATACATGATTGTCTTGTTATCTTTAGTTTCCATTAAGTATGCTTGTCCAGAATAGTTTGAAGTTTAGAATGTTAATACGCTATTACTCTACATCTCTACTGCTACATCTCTTTGAAGTAGAAATGAAAACCCCAAGGATATTCCATTTTCCCTGAAACAAGCATCATAGCGTTTTTTCCAAGCTTTTGTTCACAGGAAAGCATTAATGTTTTGTTGGAAGAAAAACTTGCTATCACCAGACTAGTGTATTTTTTTTTTCTTGATGATCTTTTCTCATCCTGCATTGTTGGTTCAACAGGTGTGCAAGGAGTGTTACTGGACATCATCATGGTGATGTTATATTTTGATTTGGGCTTCATTCTTTAGTAATATAATAAAGAGGTACACCTAGAGTGCTAATTAGAGCTGCTTTCAGTATATGGTATTAGTTGTGCCTGTTTGTCTGAATGATTTTCTGTTGCCTAGCTAAGATTGGAGGAGCACTATTGAAAGTATTTCCTATCCTTGTATAGTTCATACTAATCTTAAGCATCCTTCCCATCCCCCTCAAGAAGTTTCATTGTTTGTTTGTTAGGATTCTTTTTATTCCTCCCTCTTTTTTTTTTTTTTTTTTTTTAATCCACATGATATAAGAGGGAAAATACATATGTCAATTACATGGTACCTTCCTTCTCCATAGGAAGGGTGGTTTCAAAGCAATGGAAAGAATTCTTTTCCTTTCCATTGCACTATCTGCCTAAAAACTCTGAAGAGCTAATGAGCATAGGGGAAGCAAAATATGGACAAGTTTGAATGCAGAGAATCTACGATATCATATGCTAGAATTGACCAATGAATTTGAATTATATATATATATATATATTAAAGACATAGTGACTTCAACTATATAATTCATGATATACTATAAATATTCAATATATATATATATATATATTGTAGCATTGAGTACTCAAGTGGGTAAAAATTCACCTGTCAAGAAAATTTAGGTGAGGTTCAATTTTAGTCTCTTAAATTTAAAATTTCCTTTTTAATCCTAAAATAATTGTAAACATGTAAAATTGGTCCTTTCGTAACCTTGGCGTTATAATTATTAATTATTGCTTATGTAGCTGTGAGAACCATAATTCAAGGAGACCAGAGTTTTTGGGCATCTCCAAGATAGTGATTAGTGAGTCTCATAATAGAGGCTTAAGTGCTTAACTGACAATACCTATTGCACTAAATTGTGGGTTTACAATTGATTTGCCACTTCATTTATCTTTTAGGACAAAAATCAAAAAAATTTATTAAAACAACATTTTAATGAAAGTGAGGATTACAATTGTATTGGTCCAATGGATAGTATGAAATTACAAATATATTATTTACAACCTAAGAAATAAAGTAAACGACTCTATTTCCTAGTTACAATCCACACACACACACACAAATTGATAATGACTATTACTCTAGATGACTTAGGGCTCATTTGATTTAGAAACAGCTTAGTTTTCATAACTCAGTTTTCAAAACTCATAACTCAAATTCAAACTCAAAACTAATAACTCTTAACTCAAACTTCAAATTTACTCAAAAACTGCAAAACACTTGTTTGGTTAAAAAACTTAGTCATATATCTCATTCTAATAACTTAACTTTTTGCCAAAATTGTGTATCCCATACACTGAAAATCAATTCTCAGTTTTTGAAAACACTCAAATGTTGTTTCTGAATTCCATTATCCAAACTCAAATTTTTGAGTTTTGAGTGATGGAAACAAGTACTCAAAACCAAGCCAAACAAAAGATTTTTTGTGGGCCTCACGCGTATTGGAAACTCAATAATGAAAACTGAGTGATATCACTCAAAATTAGTATGATCCAAACTGACTCTTAATCTAAGCTCAGAAACTAAATAATGGGATAGGAAAGTATTAGTTTTTCACCCCGTTCAATCCAAATATCGATCTTTTAGGAATTAATGGCCAAAATAATCTTATTGAAAAATGGCATTCAAATAATTGCAACAATAACAAACCATCTCAAACATATTACAATGTGGTTTTACCACATTTTCACTCTATATGGCTTAACCCTTGCCTTATGGTGATTTCAGATTTTGGGTATATATATTTGCTTAGTTAGCGACTTAGCATTATTTTGTCAGTTACTTTTCATTTCATAAAATACATGAGATATGTTAGTTTTCAATCTAAGGCGTTTGCTCATAATTTAGAATTCATAGGTTTGAAAAATAAATTCATTTCTAATATAAAACCCAAAGAACAATTAAAAAAAAAAAAAAAAAAAGTTACCAGTAGAACAGAGTAATAAACATATCTCCTTCACTAAGATTGTAATTCAATTAGTCCTTGAACTTTACTAGTCAACTAAATACGAAATAGATCATTTATATCACGGGTCTAATAAAAGAGAGTTGGAAAAAAGTTATAGATATTTTCATTTATACTACATAACTTTTACAAATTGACGTGACAATGAATGTGATTGATAGATTTTAACACATAATTAATAAATATAAGATTTTTATTTTGTGATTGAGAACACATCAATTATATAAAACTAGTGTGTAACCTCATGCATATGTACGGTTACAATTAAAAAAAATTATAATTATAAGGTTCAAATTATACATTTTTTTAAGAAGAAGTTAAAATTATAGATGACATTACCTTACACATTTTTTAAATCATAAATTTTAAAAATATGTAATGGTTTCTCATTTTATACATAGACACACACATATGATTTAGAATTTAATTAAATTTAGACTCTTCAGTTTTTTGCACTTAATAATTCACTTGCCACAAAAATAAAAATAAAAATTAGATGAACACATAGCTTAAAATTGGACTCCAATTGAAATCCAATTTAGAATTTCATTGGATTTAAAATTTTTGATTTTTACATTCAATAATTCACTTGGTACAAAAAATAGAAATTAAATAGGATACATGGCTTACAATTAGACTCCAATTAAAATTCAATTAAGATTTTAATTTGATTTTCTCTAAGCTTTGGCTTTTAATATATATATAGATTCCGGTTAAAGGATGTCCTTTTTTTTATTTTTTTATTTTTTTGAAGAAACAATAATACTTATTAGAACACACGGATATCAAAGTAGTATATATAGTTTTTTAAACAGGCTTATAATATATTACATAACCAGAGTTTCACTACAAAATGATATCCTTAGAACATTCATTAATATATCATTTTAAAAAGATTTTAATACCACCTTTATAGGAAATATAGAAAAGGTAAATAAATAAATAAATAAAATATGTCCTTAGGTATTGGTTAACTTTCCCCATAAATTATTTAGTAAATTTCATAAAACTTAACTAGTAGACTTATACCTAGAGAGAATTATCCTAATTAATGAGAATTTATTTGTCAATACTTAATCCTAAACAACTCGAAACATTTTTATGCTGGGTAGCTTGGGAAGACAACTTTTAAGTTCTAACATGTGTGTCAAAAGGAGAAGAAACAACTATTGAAATTTGATATAAGTTTTGGGTGTGGTGGGATACGGTGTAGGTGCGGGTGTGGTGCGATGACACGAAATTTTTTGAAAAAAACAAGACATGGGTGTGAACAGATACGTTTGTTAATTAATTATTAAATATATTTTTATGTTGAGAGAGTGGACTCAAGCTCGGTTGGCCCATTACAATGAATTTGTAGAGAACGGGTTCAAGAACTCGGCCCTAACAAATGGACAACGCCCAATATAGAATTCCCCTCCATTGAAGGCCGGCGCACCAGGGTTACCCTTCAAAGTTGTTCCTCAGCCCTGATCCGAGGGGCCTGACCGTCCTCCCCTCTATTTATCTGTTTCTTCCCCTTATATAGCCCATTTCCTCACAATCTCTTTCTTCCACCTGTTGGTTATCCACGCCCCTCCCTTCTGACCGTCCGTCCTATTAGCCGCTTTACCAGTACTCATGTGAGTTGTAGCAACTAAGGCTGCCTTGTCTAGAAATCACATCCCCATTAGTGCGGCCAGAGGGTTAGGTAAGCATAATTAATGTGGAGGTGACAACCTATCTTGGGCTTGCTCCCCACTTAATGTTGGTCTTGGTCCTCCGAGGACAAGGTCATCCTCGGCAGGGCTCCGAGCAACTCAGTCCTTCATGCTTTGTCCTCGGGCGCTCCTTCTTCCTCGGCATGGGCCCTGAGCCGGATGTAAACTGGGCCGGGGTTACCACATTCTCAGGCCCCACAATAGCCCCTCAAGATCCTGCTGTCCGTATCCTTGGACGGGGAGGAGGGTTTTGATATCCTCAGGCCTTCGTCATGATTCGCCCTACCTCGGCCTATGTTAGCGTTGGAGTCTTTTCGCATGCCTAATGCACGTTTTTGGCGCCTCGATATACGGTGCGTGCCTGTATTAAATTTTGGCGGCTCCATGCTCCCCACGTCCAACGGTGTGATGGCAATCAACCAGTGGGGATTTCCTGCCTTTATGGGTAGGAAATTTCGCCCGGTTATTTTTAATTGGGGATATAAATACTTGTTTGAACCGCTTTGCCTCCTTATTTGTGCATTCAGGAACTCTGGCGCACATACTCTGAATCCGGCCAAATCTCCACACCAACCCACGCTCCTTTCCAGCATAAAAAGCCTGTCCAAGGAGAACTCCCTCATTTCTGTAAGTCTTCTTCTCTCTGTAGCACAAGTTTTTCTCTGATTCCTTTCCCTCATTCGCTCTATCTCGGGTTTTTTAGTCGTTGCTAGGGATGGGTAAATTTAAGAAGTTAGTTGAGTCTAAAGAGATGATGGAGAAGTTCATCGCTGATTACGGGATACCCCCCAATGTGGGCTTGAGGTATAGCGAGGAAGGGGATTGGCATTTTACGAGGAATGAGGGTGAAGTTGTGATTCTCATGGTCGCCTTCGTAGAAGGAGGCATGAGAATCCCTATGGGGCTGGTGACGAGCAGTTTACCTCAGACATTTTCGGCTAACTCCCACCCAGTGTGCCGTCAATATGTTTAGGATACTAGGGTGCGTAGAGGCCTTGAATGAGAAGATGGGGTTGAGGTTAACCCATCATGATGTCAACTGGTGCTATAATCTTCAACACCTGAAGGGTAAGTCGTACTATATGAAGACAAGGGACGATAAGCTTCGGCTTATCCAGTGCCTTCCCGATTCTAGTAAGGGGTTGACTTAGGATTTCCTCATTGTGTCGGGAGAATGGCACGACGGTCTCCATTGCCCGACAGTAGAGGGAGAGCCAGGTAAGGTACTTAGAGTGGGAGCGGGTTTAGCTTCTTTTCTTTTTCTTTGTTGTAAGCCTTCCTTATTCGGTTGATGATAGGGGTTTGTTTCTCTTTCTGCAGATGCACACGCCTTTGCGCGTCATTTTAACCTGGTCAACAAAGGGGACTTGGAAGCAGTTCTCAGGGTGGAGATCTTTTTGAACGAGGCCGATAACTAAGTTAGGGTTGCCCACAAGATCCTCGGATACGATTCGACCTAGAAATCGTTCTCGGTCCCGAAGCACGTGATCAGGGCTCATGATCCTCAGCTTAGGCAAATCACTGTGGTAGAGGACGAGTTTACGTTTCCTAAAGGATCCTCTATTCCCGAGGGTGTCCCGTTGGTAGGTTCTTCCTCGTTCCATCAAACAGCAGAGGCCGAGGGAGGGAGTCTGGAGAAAGAGGGAAAGGTGGTCGATCTGGGCTCGTTCGAGGACCAATTTGGTGTATTTGACCAAGCCCATCAGTCCGAGGGTCCCATGACTTGGGGGACCCCCACTTGTTCGAAGCTGGTCTTCAGTTCCCAAGAGTTGGTACTCAGGCCGAAATGAGGTCCAAGAGACAGCCCTAAACCAGCCTGCTTGACTTGCTTGAGGGCAGGCCCGGGAAGGGCGTGCTGAGGGAGTCACGGCCCAAGCCTCCTTTATCCGGACCTAACTTCCTCCTCCTTTACCCAAGCCTTCGCCTGCGCAGACCAGGTCATCCTCCATTCTGCCAATCTCGGACTCTCAGCTTGAGTCCTCTGATTTGAAGAGGAAGAGGCCTTCTAAGGGCAAAGACCCAGCGGATGGGGGCAGATCCCATTCTTCTCAAGAGGAAGATGAAGCTCGCCGACCTTCCAAGCAACTGAGACTTGGTGGTCGGAGTAAAGGGAAAGAAGTCGTGCAGCAGTCCGAGCCCCAGGCCTGGCTACCCGCTGCCATGCTCCACGAAAAGCCTCTGATGGACGACACCACCCTCAGGGATTTTCGAGGAGGCGAGGGGGCCCACGTAGCCGATGCCCTGGAAAGGTCCTTCCTCCTCCATGTCGACATAGCTGAGCTGGGGGGCATGAGGAGGTAAGAGGTTGCCCGCAACCTCAAGAGATACCTGGGCATGATAGGACCTCCGCTACTTGTTATTTCATTTGGATTTTATTGCTTAGCACCTCCCCTTCTTTTCTTTACAGTGCATTTGTTTTAGTTGGCAGGCTATCTAGGCTGCTTTTAGGCTGGACGAGGAGGCCGACAGCCAGAGTAAAACTCTGGGGCAGGAGCGCGACAAGTACCTGAAGGCCATGAGTACCCTTAAGAGATCTGAGACGGATCTCAAGAAGGCAATTGAAAATCTAGAGGAGATGACGAGGTTTAGAGATAGCGCGGCTTCTGACCTAGCCGATGCCACGAAACAGGCTGAGAACCAGGCAGAGCACTTGAGGGATGTCGAGAGCCAACTGCAGGCTGCCAAAGAGGACATTACCGACCTGAAGCAGAAGTTGGCTGAGGAGGTAGGGGCGAAAGGCGTTGCCAAGTATGCCAGGGACGAGGCCGTGAGGGCTAAAGAAGAGGCCGTGTTTGCGAGAATAGACGTCGAGCGCTCCATAGAGCAAGCGGAGGAAGAGGCATTTGCTGAGGGGGTGGCTAAGACTGAGGCTACCCTTAAGGCCTAGATCCCTGAAGTGTGCAGGTGCTTTTGCTCCCAGACTTAGAGTGAGGCCCTCAACCAGGCGGGGGTCGAGGCCTCGTCTGACCTTAGAAGGGCAGAAAGAGTGTATTATCCCCACGCAATTTGCGAGGTTGTCTCCGTTGGTCATGAGGCGGCCTCCGCTCTACAAGGGATAGATGAAGCTTAGACTAACGCTGTTGAGGACACAAATTTAGCTGATGAACTTCCTGCCGATTCCCAAGGCCTATTCGCTGTCCCTCAGATCCCTCCTCCCGAGGTAGGGTCCTCTAAAGTAGCCCCTCCGAGCCAGGGTCTCAACGTGTCAGTCGAAGCCTCCCGACAAGCTCCTCAAGACAAGCTATCCATCGAGTTGGGGAAGTAGGTCATCTCTTTGGGCTACCCTGTTTTGATGGCTTGGACCACTCTGATTTATTTTCTTTCTTTATTTTATTTTATTTCGCTTTTTGTCTTGGCGACATTGTAACGAAACTACATACTTTTCTAAAATATATTCAGTTGTTCACTTTTAGCTCTTTGATTGATGCTTCCTTTTACTTGTTTTACTTTAATGTTTTGCTCGCTACCTCGGTTCTGTCCAGGACTTAGTCTCGTGAGGCAATTGGCTTTCCCTCAAGTTTGAGTCCGAGGGCCATGCCACAACTCTGTTCTACCTAACGCTTTCGTTCTTCTGTAAGTAGCTAGCTTCCCCATAGGTTTGAGTCCGTGGACCATGCAAGACCTTGGTTCAGCCTAGTACCCAGGCTCTCCTTGCAGTGGTTAGTTTCCTCATAGGCTTGAGTCCGAGGACTATGCAAGGCCTTGGTTCAGTCTAACGCTTTTGTTCTTTTGTAAGTAGCTAGTTTCCCCATAGGCTTGAGTCCTTGGACCATACAAGACCTAGGTTCAGTCTAGTACTCAAGTATATTTAGGGTGGTTAGTTTTTCCATAGGCTTGAGTCCAAGGACTACGCAAGACCCTGGTTCAGTCTAACATTTTTGTTCTTCTGTAAGTAACTAGTTTCACCGAAGGTTTGGGTTCGAGGACCGCGGAAGACCTTGGCTCAGTCTAGCACCCAGGTGTTCTTCTGTAAGTAACTAGTTTCGCCAAAGGTTTGGGTCCGAGGACCACGGAAGACCTTGGCTCAGTCTAGCACCCAGGTGTTCTTCTGTAAGTAACTAGTTTTGCCGAAGGTTTGAATCCGAGGACCGCGGAAGACCTTGGCTCAGTCTAGCACCCAGGTGTTCTTCTGTAAGTAACTAGTTTCACCGAAGGTTTGGGTCCAAGGACCGCGGAAGACCTTGGCTCAGTCTAGCACCCAGGTGTTCTTCTGTTTTGGGTGAAGGAGTTTGTTCCCGGTGCTGGGAAGCTTGTTTTGGCGTGATGACGGCCTCGACCCTACTTCACTTGAAGTGGGCTATTCCTCAGGCCGGACCCTTGACCCCGCGGTGCCCTAGGCGGGGGTAGTTCGTACTTCTATTCTTGCACGTGGCAGTAGCCCCACCTTCGCTCCAAGTTTTTGCCCTCGTCAATCACGAGGCATTATACGCTTGTTCGCGTTTCGCGCTTGACGCTTCGATGCGTGAGGCGCGCTCTCATTAATATCCTCGTGGATTAGTGTAGATCCAGTGGTCGGTGGTTCCCTTGGAATTCGGTTAGGATTAATGTCGCTGATAATCCTTCTTTCGAATTCTGTGTGGATAAACTCCCACCAACATTCATTTTCTATATAAGGCTCTTTGGGGAGGGACATCCTTCCATACTTCACGAACCCCTTAGCTAAACAGGAAACATGGCCCCTCAACTCTCTGAGCCCTTTCAATAACCTCGCCAAGATTGTGATAAGAGTTCGGAGGAAGGAATGGCTTTGGATGGTGGTGGGGGTACGCAGGCCAAAGGTCCTCCTCCCCCGATTGAGAGCCATTGTGGCTGTAGTTCGCGTCAAACTTCCGATGCAGCAAGGTTTGGGCGTCATTTTGATGGTGTCGTGCATAGCAGTTAGGAGGAAGGCCCACGAGGTACATAACACTTTTTTTCGGGGCGCGTCCATGCTTGCCCTTCAAACTGGCAGTGACTCGCGCCTGGCCTACCCGCCGGTGGAGGCTCGTAAGATCACATCATATCCGGTGCCCGAGTGTTGCTGCCTTCAACGGTTAACCCCTATGGGGCCGGGAGAGAATCAAGGGAATGTCATGGGAGGGGGCCATCAGGCGCTCTTGCATCTGCTCCTCTCTTCGCGCCGGCACCATCCGCATCGGCCTAGGGGTTATTGGTAGCCTTGAAACAAGTTTGCCTCAGCCCCCTTCCCTAGGTTTAACTTTAGAACAGGCCCGTCTGAGCCTCTGTTTGTAGAATTAGCTTTAAAACACGCATGTCTGAGCCTCCGTTTGTATCTTGTACTTATTTTTTGATTAATAAAATGCTGCGATGTTTGTTTCCTTTTCCTATTCTCTGAGTTTTTTTACTTTTCTGCAATGATTACTTCTTGTGCAAATGCGTCATTGTCGGTTGTTCCTTCTTTCTCTTTTTTTTTTTTTTTGATGGGATTTAGGGTCGGTGTCGCCGGTGGTGACGAAAAACTGCCTAATCTCGCACAAGCCCCCAACGGGGGAATTATTAACCGTTACGCTTGCTAACGCCCTAGTTCTTCCCACAGACGGCGCCATTGTAGGGACCGAATTTGAGCACTTCTACTGTTGAGAGAGTGGACTCAAGCCCAGTTGGTCCATTACAATGAATTTGTAGAGAGCGGGTTCAAGAACTCAGCTCTAGCAAACGGACAACGCCCAATGTAGAATTCCCCTCCATTAAAGGCCAGTGCACCAGGGTTACCCTCCAAAGTCGTTCCTCGGCTCTGATCCAAGGGGCCTAACCGTCCTCCCCTCTATTTATCTGTTTCTTCCCCCTTATATAGCCCCTTTTCTCACAATCTCTTTCTTCCACCTGTTGGTCATCTACACCCCTCCCTTCTAACCGTCCGTCCCATCAGCCGCTTTACCAGTACTCATGTGAGTTGTAGCAACCAAGGCTGCCCTGTCCAAAAGTCACATCCCCATTAGTGCAGCCAGAGGGTTAGGTGAGCGCATTTAGTGTGGAGGTGACAGCCTATCCTGGGCTTGCTCCCCCACTTAATGTTGGTCTCAGTCCTCTGAGGACAGGGTCATCCTCGGCGGCACTCTGAGCAACTCAGTCCTTCATGCTTTGTCCTCGGGCCCTCCTTCTTCCTCGGCATGGGCCCTGGGCCAGATGTAAAGTAGGCAGGGATTACCAAGTTCTCAGGCCCCACATATATATATATATATATATATCAATTTACGAATAATAGTAGATAATAAAGTTTATTAGTGTACTTTTTAAAGGTTTTATTCAGCTATGTTTTTTTCTTTCCTGCAATGTCATTATTTAGGGAAGACTGCTCAAGTGTATTACTGCTCAAGTGTTTTAGTGTATTTGTAAAGTGACATTGATTTTTATGGCTTGTTAGACGAGTTATAAACACCTTGCTTACGCATTATGATAGCATCAAGTTACATTATTTTTATTTACTCTCTTAGTCGCATATAGGGATCTCATCCCCTTAATTGGTCTTATTATATCTGTCTACACTAAATAAAAGGGTATTAAACTGATGGGGGTTTTATTGTTTGGGCTGAAGGGTATTAATCTGATGGGGGTTTTATTGTCAGCCATAAAACTTAGAGAAGTCTCCACTTGTAGTGATAGTAAACTCCTCATGTAGGCCATAGATACCTGACACTATACAATTACCATTAGATACCGGACTTCTTGACCCCAAAACACACACAAAAAAAAAAAAAATCTTTCCTCTTATATGATTGCCTGTATTTATCCAAACAGTGTTCTTTAAACAAGGTATTTACATTGTGAGATCAGGTAAAAATTGTACAAAAAAGAATAGTAGGACTGCCACAAGGATGGTGATGAAATAAATGTTTTTGCTTTTACAGAAAGTTGAAAGCAGCCTACAAATGAAATGCATTACTCACTGTCTACAGTGTGATGGTATGATGGTGTCTATATAATTTTTGATAGTATAATAGTTACATTGGGTGGAGGGGGGATTTGAACTTGGGACATATCTGTTAGAAATACCACGAGCTGCCAATTAAGTTACAAGACTTTTGGCATGATGTTGTCTATATAATATAATGGGCCATCAATTCCTAAATTGATCTAATGACACAAATCACAACTGCCACTTCTTTTCTGGTCACCTCAGCAATTGCCACTTCATTTCCGGCCTCCTCTGCCACTGCCACTGCCACTGCATTATCTTCCTTCTGCCCACACTTATGTCGTTTTTCAATATACCTCAGCTTACTTTTCTTAAGAGCCTCTTACCAAAATTTTAAAATTCTATGAGTTCTGTTCCAAGAAGCACTTGAGCTTATTTTTATTTTTTCTAGTTCAAGGTCTGTAAGCTTTATGGCGAAGGACTAATACATTATTCCTTTACTACTCTCAGCTACCTCAGATTTATTGGGTTCAACTTGTACCACCCCTTGAAATATAAATATGCATAGTTCACTTGATGTTGATAATGGAAGGGTAAAGTTTCTTGTTTGTGCTTTTGGTTTTGCTATACAAAGATTTTCAAATACTATAATTACTCTTAGAAACCTTGCTTTGAAATTTAAGGAAACAAAACCCACTAAATCCCACTCTGTCTCTCGCTCATACACACACACACACAAAATTTTGATTTGAGTATGTAGATGCATCAGAAAATTTTCAAATTCTTCTTAAATTCTCCAAATTTTCCCATCAGCCAAACACAATAAAAGGGAAATTTTTTAGTAAAAAAGCAATAACACTTATAATATTTCGATACGAATTTGCTAAAAATATAATATTTCGATATCTGCTAATCATATTTTTAGTAAAAGAGCAATAACACTTCTAATAGGGACATTATTAGTAAAAAAAGCAACTACACTTATAGTAAGGACAGATATGTAACTCAATTTTTCTTAGTTTCACAAGTATTGTATTTACTTGAACCTGAAACTTAGGGGGAAGCATCATTCACAACTCAGCAGCACCACCTTCTTCCTCTTCCACTTCGAAGATGGTAGCAATTTTCTGTTTGGCCAAAATAGAGGCATTTCTCCTACTTAGCCGTCTAACAACAATGCTTGGAGTTCTACGCCGCCTTGGAATCACTGCAAGAGCTTCTTCCAACACTTCATTTCCGGCCTCCTCAGCAACTGCTGGCAGTCTGCTGCTTCATTTCTGGTCACCTCAACAACTGCCACTTCATTTTCGACCTCCTCAGCAACTGCCACTTTATTTCTAGCCTCCTCTGCCACTACCACTGCATTCCTTTTCTTCTGCCCACACTTATGTTGTTTTTCAATATACCTCAACTTACTTTTCTTAAGAGCCTCCTCCTAGAATTTTAAAATTCTATGAGTTCTTGTCTAAGAAGCACTTGAGCTTATTTTTATTTTTTTCTAGTTCAAGGTCTGTAAGCTTTATGGGGGAAGGACTAATACTTTTTTCATTTATTTCTCTTAACTACCTCAAATATATTGGGTTCAATTGTACCACCCCTTGAAATATAAATATGCATAGCTTGTGTAAGAGATATATATTAGACATATATTAGTCCAATACAATAGGCTCAAACCAATTCTTACTTGTACTAGTAGTCTAAGGTTTAGTCGCCTATATATACTCATGTTAGGGTTCATTGTAACACAGGTTATTGTATTACACTCTTATACAATAAAGATGTAGCCCTTAAAGGATTCCTCCGTGGATGTAGGCCGTCAAGGCTGAACCACGTAACCCTCGTGTTCTTAGTATTCCTATTCTATGCTTTCTTCTTCCGCATCCACTCTAACATACACAACATGGTATAACACATCACGTTGCTAATAATACTGTCTATTTAGCATAGTATCAGAGTTAATGTTTAACATGATATCAGAGTTAATATTTAACAATCAAAGAAGATTCTCATGTGCACACATGAGAATCTTCTTTGATTGTTAGAGATTTTGTTTGATGCCAAGAATGGAGTTTGGCTCTGATACCATGACATCTCGCAGCTACCGTGGCTCAGTGCTGTGTCCAAGATCCATAATCTCAAGAAAAGCCGTGACTCAACTTCTCAGATTTGTGCAAATCCAAGTTTCGCCTGATGAAACCAACACCACAGACGTGATCCATGACCTCCCGTGACCAAAACCCAGGAACTCGGCCACCAAAGGAAGCTTCACGCGCCACCACGTGCCGCCAACATCTCCGGTACCTCCCACACGCGCTACCAAGATTTAATCAAGTGCAGCTCATCCATAGGGTACATGCGCCACCGTATCGGCCTTGTCCTCTGCCGATCTACGACTCTTGAAAATCTGGTCCTCAACCGAGATAGCACGCGCTCTCACGCGCCTCCTGGATCATCGTCGTCGTTCCCACACGCTTGTAATAGAAGCACGTGCCATACACGCGTCGAAAACCATGATGATGTCATTACTCCAAATCAGTAGCAAGTCCACGTCAGCCCTAGACACGTCATCAGCCACGTCGCTAACCACGTCAGCAGTGTCGCCTCGTCAGCACCACGTCACCTGGCTGACTGTTGCCCCGGACCGACCCGACCTGGACCACCCGGATCTGACCCATGAAGCACTGATCATTGACTTTGACCCTGGACAGTTGACTTTGACTTTTGTGTTGACTTTTGACCAAAGTCAAAGTTTTTCGAGAAGACCTATTTTGCTCAGTTTTTCGCGTAGATTACACTTTTGGACTCCGTTTCTTCATTTGAAACTCCAAAATTGGTCAATTGACACATTCTTTATTGTGGTTTCTTCAAAGGCATTCTTCAAGGCATCTCCAAGTGATCTTCTCATACTTATCCAACCTCAAGCCTTCATTAAGCTTCTGCCTTGAGTTTGAGGGAGGGTGTTAGAGATATATATTAGACATATATTAGCCCAATGTAATAGGCCCAACCCAATTCCTGCGTGTACTAGTAGTCTAGGGTTTAGTCGCCTATATATACTCATGTTAGGGTTCATTGTAATACAGGTTATTGTATTACACTCTTATACAATAAAGATGTAGCCCTTAAGGGATTCCTCCGTGGATGTAGGCCGTCAAGGCTGAACCACGTAACCCTCGTGTTCTCAGTATTCTTATTCTATGCTTTCCTCTTCTGCATCCACTTTAGCATACACAACATGGTATAACACATCACGTTGCTAATAATACTGTCTATTTAGCATAGTATCAGAGCTAATGTTTAACATGGTATCAGAGCTAATATTTAACAGCTTGTTAGGTGTTGATAATGGAAGGGTGAAGTTTCTTATTTGTGCTTTTGGTTTTGCTACACAGATTTTCAAATACTATAATTACCCTCAGAAACCTCGCATAGAAAATTAAGGAAACAAAACCCAGACTTTTTCAAGCAATGGGACTTTTTGTTTTTGATAGGTTCAAGCAATGGGGACATTTCTCTCAACTCTGCATACCTTCTAGCAGGAGGGTCAAATTCTTTGAACTTGACTCTTCACCCACATTTCTCTGGGTTTGAAAACTCCTATGCCCAAAACCCAGATGTTCCTTTGGTTGTGTCTGATAACAGCAATTAGGGAATTACTTTAACATTTTGTACGAATGCCCCATTTGTGAAAGGTCGGATGGATCTCATAAGCAATAAGGGTATTGTTACTGATGAGTTTACCCTTACAAAGTGCTGTGTCTACTGTCAAGTACTCTAATATAGAGAATATTTGCAAACACCTTAAAAAATAAAATTCACCTTGTAAATGACATTGCAGGGTAAAATTGGTCTTATTTAGTATTAGGTCCAGTTAACGGTATTTTTAAGACATTTGTTAATCAGTTATTTTTAAAAAGTTTTAATACAACTCTCATGCAAAAAAAAAAAAAAAAAAAAAAAAAAAAAAAAAAAAGAAGTTAATGCTCTTTGAAATATTCGATAACTTTTCCTTTGTATTTCTGAAACTTATTAAGTTAGACTTTTTAAGTTAGATGTGTTGGGTTTGGTATGATGATTTCGGATTTGGGCTTGGGTCTCCAAACTCGTTGCCCAGGTGTACGACTTGATCCTGAAATAGGCTTTGCCTCTTGCCCCTACCCCATAAGGTTGTAAAAGTGAACATCCTTAAGTTTTGCCAAATTTTGCAAGGCTAAAAACGTGTTAGCAGTTTAGTTCGAGTCTCATTCCTTGGCTCTACTTCTATACTCAATTCTAAGTGCCAATATTTCTGCTTTATGGCACACAACAGGCCTGGGTTCATCTCGTTTTGCTTTCTGCAATGGGCCTAGTGTGCACTATTATCCACTTTTCGCTATTTTAATATGCGGGTGAGGCCTTTTCTTGTATCACAAATATACACTCTATCAAAGGGTCATTTAGTTCTTTTTCCATTGAAAATTAAGTAGGCTAACTCACATCTTGAGAGAACTAGACATTCCTTTTCTTGTGTCACAAAATCTATATCATAGGACATTTATTTCCTTTCATAGAAAGGGAGACTCTGCCTTAGTGGGTTGAACCCAATCCCACACCTTGAGAGAGCTGGACATGCCTTTTTTGTGTCTCAATGTATACCATAGGGCATATATTGTTTGATATTCTATACTAAGTTTGATACCTACAATTTTTTTTTTTTTTTTTTTTTTTTTTTTTGTTATAAGAACTTAAAATTCTGAGGCAATACAAGTAAGTTGGTGAAGATTGTTCAGTTTAACCTAGCTGGAACGTTCCCTTCAAGGTTCAAGCCGCTTTTGAAACAAAATAAAGATAGAGACATGGTTGTGAGACAAAGTGGAACCCACCAAATATCTGATGCCTCACTCTATCATCATTAGATTTAGAAGACTTTAGAAATTGATTGAAAGGCCATCATTGCTGCATGGAATTCAGCATATGTACTGCCACTGACACCTCTCTCTTTCTCTCTCTTTCTCTTTATTGCTTCAAATTGTTTTTTAGAGTATTATTTATGACAATTTTGAACTTTGAATATAGAAATCATGAAGATGTCGGATCCGTAGGTAAGCTTACTTTTTCCTTCTTTTGAAGTGCTTAGGGATTGTTTGGTAGTAATTTTCATGGTGTTGCTTCAATTTATGGAATAGAATTAATTACACTTTCACTTTGCAAGGCTCCAATAGCACAACTATGTTGTTCCATTGTGCTAGTCATCATGGGAACAACTTATTAACATATGTTCTCTCTTTCTCTCTCCCTCCACAAAAATTCCAAAGCACCGGTACATGCGTGTGCAACATACACACAAGCACTTGTGTGGTTGTACCTGCACATTTTTGTTTAGTATATAATTAGGGGTTTCCTACACCATAGAATCCAACTCCAAACATATCCTTTTCCTTAGGGGAGAGAGGTACTATAGAGGTTGGCTAGCTATATAGTGCAATTACTCATAATCATTGAGAAAATCTAGCATTTTCTGACCCCTCGAATCTGAGAAATTTACCACAATAATAATCAAATTTGACTCTCCAATAATGAGGCAGCTAAGTACTAGTGCTCATACATTTTTTTGTCCTTACTATTTCCTAAACGCTTTTTCATGGAAGTTCTTGTTATTAGTAATCTCATTATCATCAAAGTTCATTGGATTAATTTCTATTCAATACTAATCCAATCCCTTTATTGTATTCAACTTTGATATGCTAGTGTATTGATTGTTTGTAGCGCATTATTTTGCTAGAGATGACCTAATATCATGTGACACAGAATTTTCATCATGCATTTGGGGTTTGCATGTCAATGATTTGGAGGACAATAAGAATATTCCATGAAATAATTTGGTAATTAACAGTGGAAGACTGTGGCTCCTAATAACAGAAATGTTATCCACACGTGTAGCACAATTGACAGTTCAATAGCAAAGACAAAATAAGGGGAGCTAATGGGGTGAAACATTGACATTAGACTCAGTGGCGGAGACAAGTTCTTTGAGGACTACATGTAAAAGTCTTGTGAAATAAAAGATAAATAGTTAATTTGTGCAAATACAAAAGTTATTCATTAAAAAAAAAAAAAAAAAAAAAAAATAAAAAAAACACGAAAGGCGTATTTGATGAAGAAATAGAAATGTTAATGGAGTGGGGATAGTTGGATAAGGGGTACTCTGCCCCTACCCCAATCCTTCTTTGGGGCAGGAAAAATTCGCACATGGTAGGAATAAGACACGTAGGACACGATGTTAGTGGCGAAGCCAAGAATTTATTTTTGGGAGGCTATTTATAAAAATTTGTGTATGTATGAAATCTAAAATAGTAATGTATAATACTTCATAACTCAATATGTGCTATAAACAACAACTAAATACAAGTTTTTTTTTTTTTTTTGAAGTACTAAATACATGTAAGTATAGTAGTATATACGGTATATTTTAATCAAACTAATCAAGTACATTAATAAATTATAATGCCATATGGTATATAATATATTGATTATTATAATAACAAATAATATATTATAAGGAAAATAAAAATGAAAGAAGCAAATGAAAAGTAAAGTAAAGAAATCAAAAGAAAGCAAATGAAAAGTAAAGTAACACAGGAACACGTACATGGGTGAGGGCCCTACGGAAGCTTCAAGCTTGTCTTTCACTCTTTCTTGTCTATTTTAGTTACACAGAACTTTTACTTTTATATTGTAAATACAAAACTGCAGCAACAGTGGAATACAAAACTGCAGCAACAGTGGGAAAATGAAAGAACTAAAAAGAAAAAAAAAGATTTTGGATTGTATTCTATTATACAATATTTTTACAAAATGTTGATGTGGTCAACCTCTTATTGGTTTTTTTTTTAGGGCTATCAATAATATCACTTTTTTTTTTAACCAATAACCACTTGCCACATCAGCAGTTTGTAATATTTTTTAGAAAATAGTTTGTATCTCTAGCATTATTCTTTTATTTAAATAAAAGTTATGTTTATTTTTAGACTTTCTTAAATATATATGTATATTATTGGGTGTAGGGGCCAAAATGATAAGGTTCTTTTAATTTTTTTTATAATTATTTAGGATAATTCCATAAAAAAAAAAGTCATTAATTTTTTTCAAAAATTTTGGTGGGGCTAAGGCCCCCCTTGGTCCTTGTGATGGTCTGCCATTGGTCGATGTCGGAATGAGTTGGAGGTATTTTTCCATTCTTAATGCTTTTGAGTTTTGACAATAATTATGTAGAGATAAAAGAAAAAGGGAAGGGACAATCATGAAAGCGATTTGAAGTAGCAGAATGTAAGGTTTGATGTAGAACAAACAACACATCCCTTCTTTGAACAAAAAAATCATCAAAAGTCAATAGGTAGGACAGGAAGATTGAAATGTAGAAAAGTATTAGTTGAAATCATTAGAAAATACAATGGAATCATGTGAAATTTAGTGATCTAAAGAGAATCATCGTTAGAATTAAAACTCACGACCTTATAGCCATGGCTTATGCCACTTTTTGAAAAAATTATTTCATTTACGTTCTATTTGTTTCAATGGAAAATTTTATGTAAAAATAGTTTTCCTATTTTTCATGTGTTTGTTAACATATAAAAAATGGGCCAAAGGAAACTTATCTCTTAACTTCCCATATTTAACTTAGCAAGAGATAGAGTTGTTTTCCACAATTTTTTTTTTTGTTTTTTGAAAAACAACTCTATCTCATGTAAAGCTAAATAAGGAAAATAATTCTATCTCATGTGAAGCTGAATAAGAGAAGTCAAGAGATAATTTTCCAACTTATTTTAAGGTTGCTACAAAATATAGGAAAATGAGATAGTTTTCTATAAAATACTTTTTTTTTTTTGGAAAATGATTCATATTCCAAAAAATGTTAATGTTGAAAAAGAGCTAGGCTTCCTTTCAGTAAAAATTTCAATTTATGATCATTTTTATTATTGTTAAAATTTTCAATTAAAAAATAAAAATAAGATTACGGCTATTCTCGATGATTCCTAGAGTCAATAGAATTTGATTATATATATATATATATATTTCAATTTTGCATTGTTTGTCAATTTTTTCAATTGGGTTTTCCAGGGTTTCTGATGATGAAAACTAACTTGAGATCGCTTGGTTGATTTTAAGCAAAATTAATTAACTTAGTAAATCAACCGATTATATAATTAATTTTTTACCAATTAATTAGCATGAGCATGTAAGCTATCAAATATAAAAGCAATATGCAATAAAGTACTGTAAACAAATATATTAGTGACAAAAATGATCCTAGACTTTACCTAATTAAAAGCTTACTTACATGACCCTAAGATTAGTTCCACGGTGCTTTAAACACTTCTATCTTGAAATCCTTTCACAAACCACATTTGTGACTCTAAGGACAACCTTAAAGTTTGATAGTTCTCCTCCCAATTTGATTGGGTTGGGTGTGGATTAGTCAAAAATCCGACCTGGACTAATTGGTGGACACACCTAGTCAAGAGGTGTTCTTCGAATGATCAATATATTGAGACATAATCGAAGTGAAATTGAAATTACAAAATCTGCATTCTTTTGAGCTAGATCTTGGACACTTGATCTTGATGTTATGATCAAACATTACATCTTAAACAAGATCACAAGTCATGGAATTTGTCAACCCCTAAAACCTAACATAAGGATCTCTTGGGCATGCTAAGATTTTTTTAGTATTTATATTGTGGTTGTAGCCTCTATACAATTTTGAATTTGATTAATATCATTTTCATTGAGGTTTTGTCACTTTCCCCTTTTTGGGGTGGATATCATGAATTCTCTTTGTGGATTCAAGTGATTTCTTTTTTTAAATTTAAAAAAAAAAAAAAAAAAGGTGTTCTATTTCTTGTGATTTTTCATATATCAAGTTCAGAGTGCAATTCATCTTATAGAGACCTATAAGTAGAAGTTAGATACATCTTTGCTTTATCAGCTTGGTTTTTAACTCTATATATGTGCAAGCTTGTTAAAAATGACCTATATGTACTCCAGGATTGAATCAATTTTTTATTTTTATTTTTTGTCTTCATCCAAAGAATTTTTTATTTTTATTTTTTTATTATTTATTTTTTTTTTTATATAACCTCAGACATGTATCCAAACACCATGGAACCTCATATTTTCCAATGAATAAGACTATACAAAACGGCAGAAATTGTCCTTATAGTCATATGATGATTAAGGGATTTTGGGTTAAAATAGATTGATTCCGGTTAATTAATTCTATTACCCAAGTTGATTAATTAGGTCAAATTATATGGAGTCTCATATTTTCCAATGAATATTACCATACAAAATGGCAGAAATTGTCCTTATAGTCATATAATGATTAAGGGATGTTGGGTTAAAATAAATTGACTTCGGTTAATTAATTTAATTACCCAAGTTGATTAATTAGGTTAAATTACATGCAAATCGTGGAGGCACTAACAAATCACTATATAAACTAAATTCAGCAGAAATTAAATTGACATGGTGATTTGTTGATAAATGGGAAAAACTTTTTGCAAGGCAAAAACCCTACCAAATAAATTTAAGGTCACTACTCCTAAGAATCCACTAATCAATAAGCAAGTGATTACAAGTATGAGAAATCTTACCACTACCCTGACCTATTCCAAAATGCCAACTTACAGTTGAATCTTCACTCTAATACCCAATTGGACTTGATTTTGTAGTAGTCTTCTTTCATTTGATCCATAAATCTCCAATTTGTAACTAACTCCTTGCACGGATCCTAATACGTGATTGACTTCAGCAACTTGAATGATTGTTGTTGGTTATAAAGTTCTTCACTTCATCAACAATGAAAATCAGGAAGCACTTGGTTACAAAACTTTATGTCTACAAATGCAATAGCTTCTCACAAGGAAAATTAAACTCTTGGTCTCTGTATTCATGTAAGATGGCTCTTAAAATTGTTAGGACATATGTGAATCATATTAGTTACATATTTCATTTAGAATTGACTAATCTTTTGACAAAACGAACTTTATTTGTACTTGGATAGATCTAGGATGTGTTTAATACATCAAGGACAAGAGTTTAAGTTCAAATGTTAAACTCATGATGCAAATCTGTTCAAAAAATAAGTGAAGAAATGCTGGATTTTAAAACTCGATAGATAACATCTATCGAGATTTAAAAGTGATTTTTAGCCCGATGCTGGACAGCTGCTCGATAGATACCCTATCTATCGAGATTTATGAAAATAATTTTTTTAAGTTTGATTTCACATCAATCCGTGTATATTTGTTTAGGTTTTCTTTTCTCACAACCCTAAACATATATAAGGAGTATTTTAATTGTCGTCATAGAAGATGCAACTTGATGCAAAAAAATTTTCACAAGCATATTGTGACCGAAGATATATGCTTTAGTTCATCTTTCTCTTAAAAAAGCTGCTGCATTTGTACACTGTAGGGTTTTGTAATCAGGGAGCTTCGTGATCTTCATTGTGTTAATGAACTGAAAAAATTTGCAGCCAACATCTTTCTCAAGTTGGTAATTAGTCATGTACTTGGATCTGTGCATAAATTGGTTAGTCACATGCTAGGAGCCGTGCATTGAAAATGAGAGATTGTCACTACAGAATAAGTCTAATTGGGTATTGGGGTAAGAGTTCAATTGTAGGTTGGTATAAGGTACTGAGATTCTTTTACTTGTAACCTCTTGTTGTGATAATAGTGGATTATTGAGAGTGGTGACCTTAAATTCATCTAGTAGAGTTTTACCTCGGTGATTTTTCCCATTCGTAAACAAATCATAATGTCAACTTTATTTTCCGCTGCATATTAACTTGGTTGATAATTTGTTTGTGCTACCATGTGTATTGCATGTTAATTGAATTAATTAATTAATTTGGCTAATTAATTGGTTAATTCATCATAAAGGGTCAATACATTCTTGGCTTGTCAGAAATTAAGTCTTATATATATTTAGGGTTGTGAGAAAATAAACCCTAAACAAATAACACAACATCAGCCGAATTTCAGATTTGGAAATCATGAAATTGTAAATCTCGATCGATTGAGCTTATGTTGAGATATGTGTTAAGCTTCCCATTTAGTCTCGATAGTAACTATCCGTCGAGTTATGTGTTGAGCTTTAATAGAACAGTTTTTTTCACTAGTTTTTTGGATCAATCTTTATGTTTTTAATACTAACACTTAATATGTTTAAACAACATATTTCTTAATGTATTAAACCCAACTTAGATCTATCAAAATACAAGTAAAGTGCGTTTTGTCAAAAGATTAGCCAATTACATATAAAATATGACCCTTATAACAAGGGAAAATGATTGTGAATTGCTGCATTTGTACACTGTAGGGTTTTGTAATCAGGGAGCTTCGTGATCTTCATTGTGTTAATGAACTGAAAAAATTTGCAGCCAACATCTTTCTCAAGTTGGTAGTTAGTCATGTACTTGGATCTGTGCATAAATTGGTTAGTCACATGCTAGGAGCCGTGCATTGAAAATGAGAGATTGTCACTACAGAATAAGTCTAATTGGGTATTGGGGTAAGAGTTCAATTGTAGGTTGGTATAAGGTACTGAGATTCTTTTACTTGTAACCTCTTGTTGTGATAATAGTGGATTATTGAGAGTGGTGACCTTAAATTCATCTAGTAGAGTTTTACCTCGGTGATTTTTCCCATTCGTAAACAAATCATAATGTCAACTTTATTTTCCGCTGCATATTAACTTGGTTGATAATTTGTTTGTGCTACCATGTGTATTGCATGTTAATTGAATTAATTAATTAATTTGGCTAATTAATTGGTTAATTCATCATAAAGGGTCAATACATTCTTGGCTTGTCAGAAATTAAGTCTTATATATATTTAGGGTTGTGAGAAAATAAACCCTAAACAAATAACACAACATCAGCCGAATTTCAGATTTGGAAATCATGAAATTGTAAATCTCGATCGATTGAGCTTATGTTGAGATATGTGTTAAGCTTCCCATTTAGTCTCGATAGTAACTATCCGTCGAGTTATGTGTTGAGCTTTAATAGAACAGTTTTTTTCACTAGTTTTTTGGATCAATCTTTATGTTTTTAATACTAACACTTAATATGTTTAAACAACATATTTCTTAATGTATTAAACCCAACTTAGATCTATCAAAATACAAGTAAAGTGCGTTTTGTCAAAAGATTAGCCAATTACATATAAAATATGACCCTTATAACAAGGGAAAATGATTGTGAATGCTTTAATTAATATCCCACATCAAAGGACTACAGGTGAGTATTAGATGGTAAAAAAAACTTGTTGAAGTTCAATTCTACTATTATAAATTCTTGTTGGTTTTCATGACATTCATCCTTCCAGCAGATTTATGTTTGTCCTGAACTTTCCGCAGTAATTTGATTTGATTAGTTGAGCTGATAGCATATCATTAATTCTTTACTAACAGCAACATCACTTGCTGAGTCCTAAAGGTCTTATTCATTGAGTTGAATCTTTGTGGTTTTCTCTAACACTAATTAGAAGAGTTGAAATAATTGCTATAAACTTTGTATTTGTGTTTGATCAAGTTAGGTTAGTGTCATATATGTCAGTTCTCTGGTTCAAGTAATGCAGTAATTATATCAACTTTTTATGTGACTAACCGAAACTTGATAATTAAACACAAACAAATGGAGTTTATAGAAATCATTTCCCTATAAAAGCCCATTGTCAAGTAATGTTGTGTTCTCTGTGAGAAGTTAATAGAAAATAATTCAATTCTCTAAGAATATAATATTTTTATCTCTCAAAATATTGTATAATTACCCCCAAGTTAATGCAAGACTTACTCATATATAAAGCTGGTGTTAAAATAAATTTTTGGTGAACAATCGCCATTGAATTCAATCTATTAATTATTAGGGAGGGGTAACAACTTGTTACATCATGATTACCTTTTATACCACTTGTTAGGAATATAACATTTTGTAAAAAAAAATTAAGTTAAGACCTTAATATAGCATATACAGACGACGCTAACTCAAAATTTAAATTTAGGTTTTGACCCAATTATGTTATATTACTTTTTTCAAAGTCTTTATTTATTTTCCTAAAAAAATAATTCTTTATTTATCATTCATGTGGAATTTTCATTCATATGTGTATACCCAACACAATCTATTAAGATTCTTGTTCAAACTTGTAAATAAACTTCTTTTTTGGTTAACAATCTAAATAAACCATGCTTCATGCTTATTGTAACTTCAATTTCTTAAGCACCAACTTACAATGTAATAAGAAGTCGCCCAAATGCTCCATTTTACAAATAACTATAGTTAATGAAGGGAATATATATATATATATATATATATCTCGATAGAATGTGGATTCAAATCCTAATTTTCTTAATAAAAGAGAGTATATATTCTATTACTAAATTACGAGGCTCTTGACTAATGTAAATCGTTGAAATTCCAAATATACAACAGGCATATATGGGTTTTATATGCAACATATATAATTCAACTAACTTTTTGAACAAGTATGGCTTGTTTGAAATAATAATGAAGTTTGAAAAAGTAAGAATTGAATGGCTCAGCTTAGATATATGCAATCAAATCAATTTGAAGTTTTGAGCAAAAATATTGCATGTGGGGAGAAATTATGGTTATTTGACACATGATTTTCAATTCCGTCCATGTATTTTTAATTTGAATTATTATTATGTTGGGTATTAGGTAAGTTTGAACAAAATTAATCACATCACACACAGATTTGTTTTGGGTCTTAGGTAGATTTGTTACATTACTCATATTTTTATTTTTATTTTTATTTTTATTTATTTTTATAAAAGGGGAAAGTATTATTTATATTTACATTACCCAGATTTTTTAAATGATTTTATACAATCATTTAACTCTAAAAAAAAAAAAAAAATAGAAGAGAAAAAGACAAGATGGTGACCTATAAAATTGAGTACGAAGTTGTCTAAACTAAATGCTAAAGTGAAGTATCATTATAGGTGAACTACATAATACAAAAAAGGAATCAGTTATGCGCCTTATATAAAAACGATTTACAAAAACAAGTGGGTTTCAATTGGCTTAACTAGTAAAGTTTTTTATGGTTGAATAAGAGATTTGAGATTTAATCACCGTCTACACCAAAAACCGATTGTGAACAAATAAATTGTACATTGATTTAATCGTTCAAATTGTAAATACACCCAAGGGTGATATTTGCAAAAGAGTTCAAATTTGGTAAGAATGTGGTGTAAAACTCATATTTGCATATTCAATAAACTTCAAATTTGATTGGATTTATATATGGGTATTAAAGTTGATTGAGTGTGGTTGTACTTATTTTTAAATATGTGATAAGATGATATGACATGTTGAGATTGGAACAAGGGAGTCAATCTCATATCGGAGTCTGTACCAGTTTGACCAGTGGAACCATATATTTCGGTACCGGTCAATATTGTATATCGTTTCGGGTTTACCGCTATTTTATATATATATATATATATTATAATAAAAATAAAAGTTTATCATAAAACATTACCTCAATTCAAAACAAATTATTCATTATTTTAGACTTTAGCATCAGCTAGAAGAAGAAAAAAAAGAAGCTAATTGTTCATTGCATACTAAGAAAGCAAATAATACTAATAAGTTCATGTAAATAAGTTATTATTCTATCCTTATAAAAATTCAAAAATTACAAAACTAAAAAATATAAAAAATGTTTTTATTATTATTATTTTTATGTACTGACCGAAACGCCTGAAATCGGCTAGTATGGCTGGTATGACCAGTATTTAAACTAGTATGAAATGTTGGAGCTTTGGTACCGGTGCGTGTATTGGTACAGTACATATCAGCCGTACTAGCCGGTACGATACGGTATCGACTACATTGGATTAAAAGGGTAAACATATGAGTTTTACACCATATCCAAAATTTAATCTCTTTGCAAAAACCCCAAAAATTGTTGTTTTAACTTATTTGCAACCCCGTGATTTCCAGCTAGCTTAACTGTAAAGTCTTTTATCATTGAATAAGGAATTTAGGTTTGAACCCCGTGTACTTAACAAGTCAATTGGGGTTTTAGCTTGATAATAAAGAACAATCATCATAGAGGAGACATCATAAGTTGAAATGTTATTGTATCTACCGAAAAAAACAAAACCTTATTTACAACCCCACTCAACAGCAAATAACAACTAATGCTAATTATAATTACAAACTTGCCGACAATTAGTTCTAATGCAATTGACACCTCCCCTTTGAAAATCCTAGCTAGAGGATGATGTTATGAGTTCAAGGCATCCATCAAGTATGTCATACGTATGTAACTTAATACCCAAAAAAAAAAAAAAAAAAAAAAAATATCTCAAAGGCATTGCCCATTTCTCTTTATGAGGAGAATCTGAGTTCAAATCCCCCATATTTTATAAGGCAACAATAGGATTTGAATTTTGAACCCTTAGGAAGATGTTTCATAAATTTAAAATTAGGCATCCAAATCTGCTAATTCTTACCAATGATTTATCATCAAGAGTAATAATTATTTCTTTGACTAGTTAATATCTGTACTCAACTTTGCATATACATGATGATTCCTAGAATTTAACCCAAATGCAGCTTATCTTATTTGCTATCCACTCATTACCTTATTAATATCCATAAGAAAATATTGTACTGAGGTGGATGTCAACCAGCTTAGCTGTTACCTAGTAAATGTTTTGTTATTGAGCAAAAGACTTGACTAGTACAATGGGAAGAGAAAATATTCTAGAACAAATCTAGATTATACATGTAATTTAATTACTATTACTTAATGTCAACAACAGGACTGCTTAGAAAAAACTCAATCCAACATGTCTAATTTGCTAAAGTATCATTCTCTATTAATCGTAAATTTTAGTTTAATTAGTTCTTTATCGACCTATATTTCTTCATATTGGGTAGTCACTAATCACTATTATATATGCGCTGGTGTTCATGATAATTTGTATTGTTCTTCCTTCTGAAAGCAACAAAAATTGAAGCAATCAATTAGGTAAAGAATAAATACAATTTTGATCGGTGAATGTTAGGTGAAGATTTATAAACTTGTTGCTTGCAAAAGCAAAATGATACAATTTTACTTGTTTCGCCATCAAAGCTGCATTTCTACCATTTGCGCGACAATCATGGCACTTATGCCCTGGTTGGTGGACATCTAGCTGAACATCCATGAACCACACCATACAGCATTTGATTTACTTCGACATAGAAAAAGTTCATTAAATAGGGTCTGCACATTACTTGGTGATTTACAATGATCCCTATTGCGCATCTAAATTTATGTTTTTCTATATATATAATATTTGAGAACAAAATTTAGTTACATAATTGGTTTTAGTCTAAGTCTACAATATTATTCAATATATTTTTTTTTTTATATTAAAGGTGAATTTTGACAATTCACAATTGTATTACATTTTCTTTTTATATCCTCCATTTTTGCAAAATTTATTAAAAATTAAAGATCAATAGCTATGTTATTAAATTTTTTTTTAAATTGCAAGTTTTTTATAGTTTAAAATTACATTAAAATATAAGCTTATAGATCATATAGTAAATAATATTCGATTAACACAAAATTTGATATGTGTATTAAGAGCACAAAGAACATGCAATTCAATGGTTAGATTTTCAAAATATGTAGTAATGTTAATTTTTTTTTAAAGGAAATTGTAATTTTAGGTTACAACCAATTTTATAACTAATTTTTTTCCTATATTTGAGTTTTTTTGTTAAAAGATATTTTATACTTAATATATTAATGACATCAGTCTATCATAATTTATACATGATAAAATCTAATAGATGCCCTAATGGTATTGGTTTAGGAAGCATTTAGAAACTTTGTATGGGGAAAAAAACTAATTGATTTTTTAATAGTTTTTTTATATTTCCATAAAAGTGATATAAAAACTTTTCTAAAATAACTCATTAACAAATGTTCTAAGGGTGCCCGTTAACCAGACCTTTTATATATATGCACATATTGGAGGTCCATCTAATTCAAAATTTTGATCAAATTACACATTGTAGTATACTAGTCCTTCAACCAATTGTTGATCCCTTCACTCTATGTACTTTGTTCCTTTCTTGCACACTTGCTTCAAACTTCATACAAATTGTTCCATTTCAAGCAAATAATCCTCCCAAGAAAAAAAATGCCAAATGCTAAAGTGATAGGAAACTTAAATTCAATGATATGCCAATTATAGGGGTAGGTGAAGAGAAGATTGTACCCCAAATCGAAAACTAGGCTACCTAAAAAGACCAAGCTATATAGATAGTCATCTTGGGCGACCTGGCTACAAACCATAAATATCTTCCTTCAGTCATTAGGCCAAAATAACTATCTACCTTAGTATGACATGACCATCAATCTGTGGATCCCTTCTTCTAATCAATCGGCCATGACAATTACTCTCAAAAGTAGTGCCCATTAGTTTCCTTTTTTTTTTTAATCTCTCTCTCTCTCTCTCTCTCTCTCTCTCTCTCTCTCTCTCTCTCTCTCTCTCTCTCTCTCTCTCTCTCTTCTCTCTCTCTCTCTCTCTCTCTCTCTCTCTCTCTCTCTGATAATTAAACCTTAGCTCTTTTCACATCTACATTATTATGCCAAAAGTCGCTAAACTCTGTCTCATTCGCTTGTAGATTGGACTATCACCCTGCCACATGTCCCCTTAATCAACTTGAGTTGGCAAGTCTATCGCTTGTTTTTAAGTTAATTTCACATCAAATACAACACTCTCATGCTCTAAAAATATTCCTCCACTGGGCTACCTAAGAAGACTGAGCTACATAGACAGTTATCTTGGGCGACTTGGCTACCAACCATAAATATCTTCCTTCAGTCATTAGGCCAAAATAACCACCTACCTCAGTATGGCATGACCATCAACCTATGGATCCCTTCTTCTAATCAATCGGCCATGACAGTCACTCTTAAAAGTAGTGCCCATTAGGTTTTTATTTTTATTTTTAATTTTTTTTAAATTAAACCCTAGCTCCTTGCATATCTACATTATTATGACAAAAAGTTGCTAAAACCTGTCTCATTCACTTGTAGATTGGACTATTACCCTGCCACATGTCTCCTTAATCAACTTGAGTCGGCAAGTCTATTGCTTGTTTTTAAGTTAATTTCACATCAAACTCAACACTCTCATACTCTAAAAATATTCCTCCATTTTGCAAATTAAGGTACGTAACTTCACATGCTGAGACTGTCATTTTTATTTCTTTTATTCTCCCACTGGTTTATTGGTTTAATCATCAAAGCTTCCTTGAACAATCCTCGAGTTGGTCAGGACCAAACTGAGATTTATTTTTCTCAACTTGGTACTCGTCATGTTTCAAAGATTCACCATGATGGGCCCTGTTGAAGCCCTTGTTGCGATTCCATCTATGTTCCTTGGTGTAAGGGGTGTTTGCTAAACAATATAACTTGTTTACTTATTGATAGTGAATTAACAGTCAAATGGTTTATAGACCGATTAGATACCTGCAAGAGTAAAAAGGGACTTGGAGTAGCATCAGCCTAATAGCTCCGATGCCTAAGTCAAAGGAGGCTTTTTGGTGGGCAAAATTTCCTAGTGAGAATGGAAATGTGTAGTACATGTCCCAAATTTTGATTTCCAATATGTATAGACTCATGTGTGGTATGCTTTCCTTCATTCTAGCCATTTTTTTTAATATTATTATTATGAGGGGCGTGACAACCTTAATTACAAGTAAGGTTATGGGGACATAACCGTAGACCCTCATAAACAAATATCAGTCTTCAGATATTGTGCTCAGCTATTTGGGCTTGAGGTTGCCACATATGACTCAAGCTCGTCTCTTATGCTCAAGTTGTTATGCTTGAGCTCTCGGTCGTCATTACTTATCTAATTGTCCCTTGGCCATGGTGAAAGCATAGGACTGTTAAGGTCAGGCTTGCATTGGGTTGTCCTAACCCCTATGTGTTCTAAATGATTTGATATCACTTGAAATTTTCTTACTCTATGCAATTCATATATCCAACGGAATTAACAAATTAATTCAACTAGTTAATTAGGAATTCCATCCACAAGATATATCAATCACAAATTTGAACAAACAATAATAAATTAAGCAGAAAAATCACACATAAATTTAGTGACGAATGGAACACCAATAAAGAACATTTTCAATGGAAAAACTACTCTTGGGACCCATTCTTGTAAAGATTCTAGGGAATAGCAATTACGACAATATATATACAAATCTTTGTACCATTAGACTCTTTATAGTCACATTTACAAATGCTTTGCTTGCTTTCTTACCTCAATAGTCACAGAATATTTGGAATCTTCCTCAGTGATTTTTTTCCACAAACTTCTGATTCCCATGAAATAAAATCTCTTACACATCAGGGAATATCCTTAAAGATGTTTTACAATGAACCCACTAAAAAAGATCTTTTACAAAAGTCTGGGAGGTCCGTGGCCCAAAAAAAAAAAAGAAAAGAAAAAGAACAATGACTTTTTTGGTGCAAGTTCTAAGTAAGGACGAAACCAAGAGTCCTGTAGCTCTTGGTCTATTATTAAAACTCTACAGTAAAAAGTTACTGATTCTGTTCATTGTATCATTTTCAAGTTTCACATGTAGTACAACCTCCTTAGATCGAGTGTATTATCTTAAAATCTGCAGATGGTGTTAATAAAAATGCATGAACTCGTGTACTTACTACATTATCTTTAAATAAATTCAAGATGATCTATTGGATGATGAGAGTATTAAATTCTTTCCTTTTCTTTTCTGTGTTCTCTTTTTTCTTTGTGTGTTTTAACTTTTTAAGTTTCTAACATTTTGCTTAATACGTTAAAAGTGCCTACACACGCGCCGGGTCTTTTCAGGAAAGATCTTTCAGAAGAAAAAAAAAAGATTATAAATCTCTTGTATATATTTGATATTTCTACCTTTGCGGCCACTTTATATCTCTTCTTGCTTCCCCTTCCAAAGGGAGAAAGAGAGAAGAAAAATACGCTCGGACCGACCAAGTAGCCACGTAAGGTTCTTTGTATCATACAATTTTTGAAAATGACGCTTTCAAATGTGAGTACTAATCTTTGGCAAAACCCCATAATATCAATATTGATATTCATTCAACAACAATGTATCACAAACTTATGAGACTCATATGATGAAATGCCACGTTAGAAAATTAAGCAAGAAGTATATAAGTACTAGTCATGTGGGGGCTTTACTTGTACTAGTCATGGATGGTGATTATAACGCCTTGAAAATTTGAGCAAGCAATTATGTGAAACGCAGTTTTTGTAAACATTGTATGTTCAAAACCACAAATAGTTAAGCTAGCTAGGCTAACTTCCTTTTCCTAATATGCGTTGGCTCTTTTGCTGGTAAATCTGCAGCACTGCAGACCCTTTTGAATTAGTAGTCAAGGTTGTATTTGTTAATGCTAGTGGGAATAAAAGTGTAGAACCTTTTTGACAAAATATTTGTATACTGATAAAGGAGGTGGGTTGTTATTGGGTACTGAACCCACCCCTCTATGGGAGAGAAAATATATTCGCAGGATACCTAATAATTTTTCTAAAGGGATTTTTAAGAGAAAGAAAGGGTTTTTAACTTTTTATTTGTTGTTGCCTGTTGGTATTATGGTAGGGGTTGAGAGGGTCTTTTCATGGATAGGGAGGGAGAGAGGAAACTGTGGATGAAATTACATGTGAGAGTGAGTGGAAGTAGAGAAGGGTACCAAGAAAATGTTGTGGTGTGTGTGGGGTTATGATAGTTTTTTCTCTTTTTGCAGGGAAGGGTGGTCTGAGTGGACATAAGCATATCTATTGGAATTTGATTTGGCAGGATTTGAGGGGCTTTATCATTTTTTTTTTCATTCTTTCAACTGCCTAGACATGTTTTGACATGGATGGAAGTTTTGATGTACCCCCACCACTCATTGCTCTTTGGACTTCCACATCCTATAAGCAAAGCACCCCTCGCTCCTTCTCCCTTTCTTTCTTTCTGTCTTTCTTTCTGTGGTCTTCTTTTTGTGGCCTTTGGACTTTACTATGGATGACAAGCATGTGCACACACACAAATAAGTAATAAGTAATAAATGAGTTATTCTAGAACCACAATTTTTATCATATTCTTTTTCAGTGCCAACAATCACATCAGTCACCACAACTTGATGAATTGGTTTGACTATAACTAGTAGACAATCACTTACAATATATCCATTACTTCTCCAACAGTTATAGTCAACCATTTTCGAGTTGTGCAAAATTATGTTTGATAGGTCAAGAATTATTGACACTTTAGGTAAATTAACTAATTAATTAGCCAAGTAAATTAATTAAATCAATTTAACATACAATACATGTGGTAACACAAACAAATCACCAAATAACTAAATACAGCGAAAAATAAATTTGACACGAGTGATTTATTTATGAATGAGAAAACTATTGAGGCGAAACCTCACTGGGTAATTTAAGGTCACCACTCTCGATAATCTACTATTATAAAAAACAAGCAGTTACAAGTAAATGAATCACAGTACCTTATACCAACCTACAGTTGAACTCTTATTCTAATACATAATTGGACTTGTAATGTAGTGACAATCTCTCCTTTCAGTGCACGGCCCTCAATATGTGACTAATCAATCAATGCACGGATCTAAGTACAAGACTAACACACCAACTTGAGAAAATGTTGGCCGTAAAGTTTTTTACTTCATCCACACGATGGAGATCAAGAAACTCCTTGGTTACAAAACTCTTGGCGTACAAATGTAACAACTTCTTCAAGAGAAAGATGAACTAGCATAAATTTTCTCCAGTCACAATTTGAGTAATAATCACTTTACATCAAATTGCATCACCTTAGACAGTTTTTAAAATAATCTTTATATATGTCTAGGATTGTGAGAAAAGAAACCCTATACAAAAAACTTAGATATGTGTGAAAAACAAATCTGGAAATCTGAATTTTGTAATCCTTGATAGACATAGTTGTTGAGCTATCAGTTGAGTTTTAAATATTAAATCTTGATAGATGCAGCTGTTGAGATATCTGTCGAGATTTAATGAACAACACTTCTTTACTTGATTCTTGGACAGATTTGTATGGCTTCAATACTTGAACTTGAATTCTTATTCCTTGAAGTATTAAACACATCCTAGATTTACCTAATTATAAGTAAAATGCATTTTGTCAAAGGATTAGCCAATTCTATATGACATATGTTCATAATATGTTCCACATATATCCTAACAATGTCCTTAGATTTTCTCAAATATAATACTTGTAATAACTGTAAACTATAAAATTAATGACTATGGTATATTGCTCTTTCCGTTAATTACATTGTTTGGGAAAGAAAAGGAATGCAATTTCAATGGCAGCAGAGATGTACTTCTGTCATGATTTTGAAGTTAACATAAACTCCTTTTAATTAGGCCAATGATAAAGAGCATTTATGACTAATTCGGTATTCCCACTGCCCTGAAGCTAATTCAGCTCAATGATGCTTGCTTAATTAAATGAGCAAATCATGTTTTCCTTGACAGGGACAATATAAAGAACAGGATAAGCATGTCACTTTGTTTAATATTCCTTTTAAGGGAAATGTGTAAGAGTAAGGCTTTTAACACAACAATTTCTATAACTTTGGCCACAACTCACCTCCGTGGCAGGTTTATTTAAGTGGTGGAAATAAATGGTGGATCCTTGTGGGTCTATAATTTTAGAATAATGATAGAGATATAAACTATTTTACAAAAAATTTACAAACTGCTGATATAGTGAGTGATTATTGATAAATGAAAAAGTGATACTAATGGTGGATTTAGATGAAAACCAATAAGTGGTTGGCTACACCAACATTTATAAAAATGTTGTAAAATAGTTTATAACTATAGCATTACTTATAATTTTATCATTTACAAGTTGACATGTGAACAAGTTGTGACAAAGTTGTAAAATGGCCGTGGTACTTCAGCAAGGTCTAGTTACTCATCACTTAATACACACAGTACACATACTCTCTCAAAACAAGATAAATCCTTTGTATTTGAGGAGTGTGTGTACTATTTGTGCAAGTGTGTGTTTCCTTTAATTTCTTAAAGAGGGAAGTTTTGGTCAAGTGCACTACCTATGCATGAGCTCCAAATTTCTTTGAGTGTATACTAGTCAAAGTACTTAATTAAAACACGCACACCCGTTGCTGTAAATAAAGTAGGCGCTATAAGATATATAAAGTATTGATGATGAATGAGCACAATTTAGCTAGGGTTGTTTGGTAAGTTGAGTTTGGTACTCTAGTTTATTATAAGAAATCTTTTGCTTCATTTGCAGGATAAAGTAAAACATGAATGAATATTTTTTATGGTTTGATTATTTCTTGCGGTTGTTAAGATGAATCTGAGAAGAACAAAAGAGGAGGATAAGACCTATAAATAAAGTCTCAACCTGTCCCAAAAAATAAAAATAAGTGAATCAACTATCAAAGAAATTAATGCCCCAAGACATTTACTTTTATACATAATGGCATAATGCACCATCAAATACAAAATAGAATATTATGCTAGGACACGAACATGAGTACGATACGCGATATAAATAATTTTTGAAAAATAATAACATGATACGAGCATACAATAGATAAGATACAATTACAACAGGATACAACATGGGTACGACAATATCCTAATAAACGAAGTGTTCATGCATCTTAACTCTCATAGAAGGTGAAAGACGAAAATACCTTTTATGTATACCAGTTGATCTGACACTGAAGCTCTTTCTTCTCTTCTTTATTCATCACAAAGCTGTTTGTTGTAATTAATTTCCTCATTTTATCTTTTCAGCCCATTGACCTTACCCTTGCTCTATAGTTTATATATCAGAACTTTGGTCTAGAGGTCATTAACACAAAGTCATACTGTCGTAGATAAAGAAGCAAGGCCTGGTTCCCCATCCCCCCCCCCCCCCCCACCCCCCCTTCAAAAAAAAAAAAAAAAAAAAAAAAGAAAGAAAGCAAGACCTGACAAAATCAGACCTCAATTGGTTAACCACCCCGAAAAAGGGTTAGAGTAATGGAAAAAGCAATATGTTTTTTTTTTTTTGACAGAAAAAGATAGGAGTATAATCCGACCTATCTTTTACCCATATCCGATTCTAACTTATCTCGATTGGGTCATATATGCCTAGTCTTGATCCAACCTGTTTGTCAAGTCCCAAGGTAACATTTAACCATTTAAATTTAAATTTTCAATTTCTGTTTGAATGCTAAATTTATATTCCATTTTCTACATTGTAAATGAAAATAGTTATAATTATACTATTGATCAACTGAACTTTCCATTTTCAAATATAAATATTTCTAGTATCCATAATATTGAGTAGGTTTTTTTATTTATTTATTTACATAGTTTACCAAGATAGAGCCTAGTGGCTCGAGGGTATTTTCAGGTTCGTTTCAAGGGAAGAACTTAAGTTTGAATCCCTCTGTCCCACTTGTTGTAACAAAACCAACTTTCTTTCATGTTTGATATATGATAGTTGCACTTATTTTCGCTTTCTCTCTTGTAGAATCAGTATACTTATTGGGCTATTAAATTAATTATCAGACTATAAAGTTAAAGATTTATATATTATTTAACTTTTATTAATGAATGTTTTATTTTTCATTTTTATATAGGTAGATGGTAGGGGAAGAGTGGTGGGACTCAAACAAGAAACTTGAAACATCACAAAAAATACCATTATCACTGAGGGTCTGTTTGTGACTTATTTATTTTGCTGAAACTGAAATTTTTCTGCTGAAAGTACTATAAATAAAGGTAAAAATGAGATGAAATAGTACAGTGAGACTCATGAATAATACTAAAAAGTGCAGTGAAATCCATGAATAATACCAAAAATAAGCTAAATAGTAAAATAAGTTGGCAAAAATAATCTTTGCCAAACAGAGACTAACTTATCATCACTTGACTCATTTTCATTAGACTCATTTGTTTTTTATTCATACCCATTTTGATTCATACACGATTGCGTCATACTTGTACCCATCCTTCTTAACCAATTTGCAGGTCTAAAAGAAGCCAACGCAAATGACAATTTTGATCTTCTTAGTACGGTAATATTTTCGAACCTATTTTTTGGACGAATATTTCGAGGTTTTTCTGGTCTCAATATTTTGTTGGATATATCCCATTTTTCATTGATTTGGAGTCATAAAATGTAAAGTTAAATTTTGTTAATATGGTTTTTATTTATTTATTAATAGTAATGATTAAATAATTGGAGGAGAGGTGAGTTGAACCTAATTATTATTATTATTTTTTTTAAAAGTACTAATTGAGCTTCTAGGCTATTAACTATTTTGCCATCATGTTATCCTTGTCACTAAGTCTCAGCCCTTTTATCATGACAAAAATAAATTCTGTGCGTGACCATTTATATAAATTGATGTCTTAAAAGGCCTTCTATAAATAATCAATGTGAAGTTAAAAAAAAAAAAGCTTAACTATTTTCCAAAAGGCCTTCTATATATAGGACACGTTATAAGAACAATATTCTCACCTTTTTCTTACATTTTTAATTTTTTTAAAAGTGATTTTATTTTTTTTTAATCATCATAATATCAAGAAAAAAAGGAAGAATTCTTATGAGTGCCATTTTATTTTATAATAAATCCCAAAGTGTCAACATCTGCTAAATACATATAAAAGAAATAACAATGCCTCGTCAATTAAATATTTTTTAAAAAATTAAAAAATGCATATAAAAGAAATAAAACATTTTATTAAAATAATCAAATAATCTTAGTAATTAGTAAGTCATTTCAAATTTGAATAGAGATCTACCTAAAAATACAATAAATTATCTTAAAAATTAATGATCCATACCACAAAACTATATTAATTTCGTAATTGATAATACATGTATATAATGAGTCACTTGAGATCTTGACATAAACATAATATATAGTGTGCAAACTTTACCATAATAAAATACAAAATGATAATAGATGATATANCATAAACATAATATATAGTGTGCAAACTTTACCATAATAAAATACAAAATGATAATAGATGATTATTCAAAATAATTATATATATATATATATATATATAAGTTTGACCCTGTATTCCTTGCTTTATTTGTGCTTCATTATTGAACCTATCTTCTACTTGCTATTAGAGGGAGGTGATAGATATTACTTTTAGCCTCCAGTACCAGTAGATTTGATAGTAGTATATTTTGTCGGTATTCTATATTTTATATATAATATATGGAACCGGCTAAGATACACATTAATTATCAATTTTATAAAATTATTTATAAAAATTTTAAAAACCTGTAAAAAAAAAAAAAAAAAAACTAATCACTTTTTGTTTTTCTATAATTTAAAAAAAAAAAAAATAGTTTACTAAGACATGCGTTAGTGAACCCCATAATATCTTAACACATAGACCTTTTTGGTGATGACATAAATTAACATGCAATCTACATACAGACAACATTTGAATTACTGTGTGCATAGAGTGAAGTAGACAACAACACTGAATATCCGTAGACTAATAGCATTTCTATTCTCATCTTCTGGGAGAGGTATAGACTTGAATCTCCTCAACTTTTACTTAAATTTTCTTTTTCTTTTTTTAAACCTATACTCTTAATTTTTTTTTTTTTTTTGCTACATTCAAATTCCTTGTCTGAAATTATTATTGTAAAACGCCAAATCCGTTCACATCCATATAATTAGAATTTGATGAAAATTGCATATTTTTGGCTTGGGGCAGCCGTGAACCTTGAACCTTGTGAAACACCTGAGACCCATATAGTCAATGATGATGCCATCGAATTATATCGTTTATGGGTAGAGGTGGACTTTGTGGAATTCCTAACGATAAACACGCTCTTATGGGATCTGACAAACATTTTTCATGGAAAAGATAAAAAAAAACCTGTGTTGCTATACACTTACAAAATATGTGTTTCACTACTATAAACCTTTACATATGATGTATAGAGGAATGAGAAAAACACAATGGTCAAAATGAAAGTAGTTCATCAAATAAGCATGTGTTATATATACTTTTTCTAAAATGGGTTTTGTTTAGTGCAATTGTAAGAGTTACAGGTTTACTTTCTTAAGTGAATTAGTTTGAGTCTAGAGATGATCTATTAATTAATGGTTCTTATTAAGGGGAGTCTCAAGTATGTAAATTGTGAAATATTAGTCTCTTTTGGCATTATCGTAGAAAGCAAAGCTTTAACTGAGAGCTTTAGGTCCATTTGGTTCTGCTTGCAAGGGTGTTCAAGTACTTTAAATGCCTAAAACGTTTCTAGGAGAAGTTGACAAATGTTTGGAAATTTCGCTAAATAATTTGGATTCTTGAAGCTGAAAACAACTTTAACGTTAAAGTTAAAATTTGGAGTTTTTGAGAAAAACATTCTCAATTTAATTTTCGTACTTTATAAATTGTAAACTCTAAAGCTTTATTTATTATAATTTGCCGAACATTCATAACACTAAAGACCTCTTCGGTTTAAGATTTATACCGCAAAATTTTTATAAGCAAAGATCTACTTCTTACATCAACGCAAAATGGGCACTTAGTAGTAAGTCTTTTATGAAATAGAACTTTAATTAAAATCCTCTTTAGTGTTTTGACTTTTTAGTGAATTACAATGCATAATGAAGTAAAGTTTTGGATTCACAAAGAATGAACAGTGATTTGTAAAGATTTTACATGAAAACTCCAAATTTCAGCATTAATCCAAAAGTTATTTCAGCTTTAGGTACATCCTTAAAACCAAGGTGGTTGATACTATACTAGTACCGGCCTATATGTACTGTACCGGTACGTACGCTAATGTTTTGTACCATTTTAAGTACCGGCCATGTCAGCCATACTGGTTGATTTTGGGCATTATCGGGCGTATTGATCAATACAATTTTTATTTTATTTTTTGGTGTTTTGTAATTTTTGAATTTTAGTAAGGGCAGAATGGTAACTTATTTGCATTAACTTATTAGTATTATGTTTTCTTAGTATGCAATGAACAATTAAGCTTTTTATTTTTTCTTTTCTTTTAATTGATGCTAAAGTTTAAAATCATGAATAATTTGTTTTGAATTAAGGTAATGTTTTATGATAAAACTGGTACATGCACATACATATATATATATATATTTATAAATATAAAAAATAAAGGTAAACTCGAAACGGTACACTGGTATTGACCGATACTGAAACATATCGTTCCACTGGTCAAACTGATATAGCCTCCGGTACTAGATTGACTCCTTTGCTTAAAACTCTTTGATGAAATTACCAAAGGCTTGATAATTTTAGCTAAAATAGTTTTAATCCTCTTATTATAGGAGTTTTCCACTCCAAAAGCAAAATTAAACATGCTCTAAATATGTTAGCATATACTTAATTAGTTATATATATATATATATATATACATATGTTAAAGAGTGATGCTAGAGCTAATTTTCTTGCAAATGAATTACAAATTGATATGTAAATTGGTTTGATAACTAATGTATTTGGTATCATATTAAATAAAAAAAAAATATCTAAATTACTTTCTTATTTTGAGTTTTAAAGTTGAAAAAAATAGTTTATAAGAGTTATTTAGTAAAATTTGTAGTAATTATAACTTTAACATCACTCTATCAAAATGTCTAAAGATACTGACATAATCCCTAAATATTGAATGAGTCAAAATCTTAAACAAACATATATATTAAACAAAAGAAATTTAAACCTAAAGTTTATGAAAATGCATACACAAGTCTATATTTTATTCTCCAAATTGTGAAGAGTAGCATAATAAATTGACAAATAGAATATTTTTGCCGTAAACCATACTTCTTCACTTCCATTAAAAATTTAAAAAGTCTATATCCTAATTCATTTCTAGTACACCACCACACATTCCTTGATAAGTGTTAACTCATTAACTCGTTACTCGTTAGTACTGTACTTGTGCCCCTGAGAGAGAGATTATATATATATATTTATAAATATAAAAAATAAAGGTAAACTCGAAATGGTACACTGGTATTGACCGATACTGAAACATATCGTTCCACTGGTCAAACTGATACAGCCTCCGGTACTAGATTGACTCCTTTGCTTAAAACTCTTTGATGAAATTACCAAAGGCTTGATAATTTTAGCTAAAATAGTTTTAATCCTCTTATTATAGGAGTTTTCCACTCCAAAAGCAAAATTAAACATGCTCTAAATATGTTAGCATATACTTAATTAGTTATATATATATATATATATATACATATGTTAAAGAGTGATGCTAGAGCTAATTTTCTTGCAAATGAATTACAAATTGATATGTAAATTGGTTTGATAACTAATGTATTTGGTATCATATTAAATAAAAAAAAAATATCTAAATTACTTTCTTATTTTGAGTTTTAAAGTTGAAAAAAATAGTTTATAAGAGTTATTTAGTAAAATTTGTAGTAATTATAACTTTAACATCACTCTATCAAAATGTCTAAAGATACTGACATACTCCCTAAATATTGAATGAGTCAAAATCTTAAACAAACATATATATTAAACAAAAGAAATTTAAACCTAAAGTTTATGAAAATGCATACACAAGTCTATATTTTATTCTCCAAATTGTGAAGAGTAGCATAATAAATTGACAAATAGAATATTTTTGCCGTAAACCATACTTCTTCACTTCCATTAAAAATTTAAAAAGTCTATATCCTAATTCATTTCTAGTACACCACCACACATTCCTTGATAAGTGTTAACTCATTAACTCGTTACTCGTTAGTACTGTACTTGTGCCCCTGAGAGAGAGAGAGAGAGAGAGAGAGAGAGAGAGAGGAGTCTCTCAAGACAACCTTAAGAAGATAGAATGGAATAATTTCCAAGAAACATTCCATTTAGCGTTTACTAGTTGACCACAACACAACTATACCGTGTATGAACTGTGAAGCACAAAAAGACACCTTTACTACATACCAACAGTTGGGTGTGGACAACATGCATCAAATCTAGCTATTTACAACAAGGGGAAGAAAAAAAAGGCAAAACCTTCTCTTGGTAGTATATGAAAATAATGGAAGAAGAAAGAGGAGCTCCAAATTACGAGCTGCAAGTATCATTTTCAGCCACTCCACAAGCGATCCACGACATGGGGTTTGTACAATTTGAAGATAACCAGGTCCTAAGCTTCTTAGCTCCCTCACAATCTTCTCAGATGTCTCAGCCACTCAGCGGCAGTGGCGCCACAACAAACACCACCACCACCGCCACCACAGGTGGCACATCAAACACTAACCCCACCACCATGGGGTTTAGTCATAACGACCTTGTCACCAGACCTTCTTGGAATAACGACCAGGTGGTTATTAGAGTGTTGTTTAAGAAAAAGGGTGAAGCAAAATTAAATCTTGACAATTTTATATTTCATATCATGCTTTTTGGCATTGTTTTTTAATGAGGGATTCGATTATTTTATGCTTCTTTTTGTAGTTTTGTCATTTGAGGTTTCTATTTATAAATAATTGGAACTTGATGTTTTTGTACTCTAATTTTCTTATGGAAAAATTTAGGTGGGAACGATGGATCCCAAGGCTGTCAATGATGAAAGCGGTACCGGTAATGCTAGCGATGGCAACAATTCATGGTATCTTTCTCTCTAACTTCATTTTCTTTTTCTTTATATGGGTATTAGATCTCTCCCTCCCCCTCTCTCTCTCTCTCTCTCTCTCTCTCTCTCTCTCTCATATTTCAATACCCAAATAACAAACATGCACGTATAAGAGAACTGGAGGAAATTATTAATCTTCTCCACAGAATCTAAGGAGATCTAGCCATATATGGAAGAGATTGCTTCTGTTCTTTGCAATATGCTTTCTGAGCAGCATGTCATTATATTCTCTCTTTCTCTCTCCTCTCGTGGATGTGAGGGAGCAAGTACTACAACACATAAAAGTCTTGATACACATTGATATCCAAATCCTCAAGTCCATCAGTGGATTTTACCTTTATATATTCTTCCTCCTCTCTCTCTTTGGTTATATTGTCTCTAATAAAAACTAAAAGAAAGATATAAAAGTATATATATATATATATGGCCAATTTTGAGAACTTGGAATTTGGCAGGTGGAGGAGCTCAACCTCAGATAAAAGCAAGGTGAAGGTGAGAAGGAAGCTTAGAGAGCCAAGGTTCTGTTTCCAAACAAGGAGTGATGTTGATGTCCTTGATGATGGTTACAAATGGAGGAAATATGGCCAGAAAGTTGTCAAGAATAGCCTTCATCCAAGGTAATATATACATCCTTCTTAATTTCCACTGTTTTCATTTTCACATACATTTGTGTATGAGAAATCATTAGGTTATTTTGTGTTAATTAGCGGCATGTTTAATATTTTGGCTTTTTGCACTTAACATGCATTCGAATTATATCAAGATTTTAAGAGCCATATGAGCAAAACAGAGATGCTTTCTTACAAGATAATGTGGATAACGTGTAAACGCCATAACAACAATATAATGAATGTTTGTTTCTAGATAGTGAATGACATGGAAAAGTTAAAACAACTTAGAATATTCAGCTAATATTTGGAAAATTAAATACAAATCATTAAAAATTATTTCAATTTGTTTAATCTACTTGGTTATATTTGAAGTAGAGAATGGTTTCTATTAAATTAATCATCATTTGCTTGTAAGACATGCTTCGGTATTATGGTAATAGCATTAACGCAGGTTCAATATATATCTACTTTTTTCTTTTTTTCCTTTTTCTGAATACAGGAAGTCATTAAGGTATTTGAATTGAGGTTTTATTTTTGGATTACATAAAAAACATATAGGTTGTCTAAAATACAAAAAAAGACAGTGATGAATTAATTCAATATTCAAACCTAAATGGAGATAATATCTCACCTACCCTAATTAAATTCTATAATTTCTATCAAACCAACCAAATCTGCTCTAATTGAAATATGATGCATTGACTATATTCTGATCTTTTGAAAGTATTGTATGTACATTTTCTATCAATGGCTACCGACAATATATATCCCAATAAAAAAATGACTGGTGGCATTTGCTCTCAGTGTTGAATAAACATTGAGGTTTTTATTCTTTTAAAAAAATGAATAACAAAACAAGAGATAATTAAATAGAAGATAGGCGATATTGATTAGGTATATAATCCTAGCTAAATAAGCAAACTTATAATTTTTCAGAGTATCAACAACTTAGTTCATCTGACTCCTACTCATGTTCAAGCATGAATAGGAATGAGGAGTGTTGTTTTCAATTTGTTGATGCATAACTTTACATCTTAGAATTTGTTTACACAAGCAACACAATATAACAATTTCATATGCATCTGAAATGTTGGCCCTTCTGTAACTTAATGGCATCTTTGGTGTGGCATTGGTTCAACCTATACAAGGTAGGGGAGAGATTTAACTGGGAAAAAGCTACCCTAAAGATCGTTTCTTATATATCACCACGAACTTACTTACAAAGATATATCTTATAATATCAATCATTCATCTATTCCTTCTAAGATATGATGACTAGAACTACTGTGTGGTTTTCATGGAACAATGTAATGTATAGGTCAGTGGATATGTTACATGACGAATGTACCCTCATTTATCTATTTTATTTGATATTTTAGATAAATAAATATATATATATATATATATGGAATTTCATCTCTTATGTGACTCAATGATTGAAAACTGACAAACTTTCATATCATACTGCTTTTGTATTTATCTGTTAGGAACTTTTCAAAATAAATATGCACCTGTTAGGAACTTTGTCACTTGTGTTTTGTCTTAGTTTAATGGTTTAAATAACATATTAAACTTAAGGATGCTCATGTGCATGTTGTAACATATTAAATCGGGATATGGAAAGTATTGAAATTGTTTACGTAGGGTATTCAATTTTAACTCCATTGATTTCAAACCTTAAGACTTCTCGCTTATTTTTTGGAAACGGACTTTAGAATACTTTTTATGTGCCTGCTTTGTCTGATTTTGTTGATTTTTCGTTCTGCTGATCTTTTTGGCCATTTGAACCTTACAGCCGGGATCTTAGTGGCAACAGTTTCGATCACGGTCTTGTTTGTGACCATTTAAACCCTAAATCATGGAATTTTTTTTTTCCTTATAAATATTATAGAGATTGAATCTATGGAGATGTTAGAGTAATTATTGGTTCAAAACATTCAATAAAGTTCAAAAATAATAATTTTTTTCTACATTGACAAAATGACAACACTATTAAGTGTGTAAATTAAATTGGTAATTTTGTGCAAAGGAAGAGTTGAGCCATCAGAAAATGCGTAGAAGAATTGTAATGTTGGCCCTGTTTTATAATGAGTTTCTATAACGATTAATGATGATCTGCATTAAAATTACCACTGAGTTACTAGCTAAATTGAAATAAAAAAAGTATTTGTGAAAGGATTAGAATTTAGGAGTTTGAAGAACATACATAATAACTTTTCTAATATATATACACATTTTATCATATCATGTCATCAGTTTACTTATTTATTTATCTATTTATTATTATTATTATTATTATTTTTGAGAAACAAACTCACACAGGAAAGATGAGATGAGATTTTGATACAAAAACATATTATAAACTCTACTAAAAAGTTATAGTAATTTTTAAGAGATAGTGGTATCATGCCATCAATTTAGAAAGCACATTTTAATAGCTTTCTTTTTAACTTCTCATATCGAAATGATGAACAATAATAGAAATATTATTAAGGAATGCAAGGTTCAAAATGATGAACAATGCATCTATGCTTTCAATGGGACAAGCTAGGGCTTTGAAAAGGTTATTGTTTGGTTACTCCTTGCTTTCTGAATAAATATGAAGTAATTATCTTGGAGTTTTAGGTATGACTTATCTTCGTGGAACCTAGCAAAATTTGTAATCTTTTTGAAAGCATGAAAGTAAAATTGCTTCTAAATAGTAAAGAAAATTATGCCCTAGCAAATTAGCTAAATACTAACTATCCATGGTTTCAAAAAAGCATATGAAACTCTGTTCCTAATCTTCCCATATAATATGTACCAGAGAATCCTTAGATAGACAGAGTTTCAAACAGGAGAAACAATGAGAATTTCAAACGGGAGAATAGTAATTAGGATGAACATTCATAATAAAGAGATAGCATAATAACAACATTCCCTGGTAAAACTTGTAAAGTTATACAAGAATAAACAGGCAACATAACATAGAATAGCTTGGATATGCAAGAGAAAATAGTTAATATGACAATTAATTCCATGATTAGAAGGTGCATGGTATTGATTTAACTGGAAGGATAACTTATTTCCAATTTAAGAGTTCAAGAATTTAAAATTGTAATGTTGAAAGCGATACTCTGTGAAATGAAATACTTTTTATAATATTTAGCCAATGTAGTCCTCACTAAATTTAATTAAAAAAAGAAAAAGAAAAAAGGAATGAACTACTGTCTAAAGAAAGTTGGTTGTTATTGACCAAGCTTAATATGCACTAAATACTGAAGGCTGGACCCTTGAACGATGTATGGCAGTAATCTTATAAACAAGGAAATACTATCATAGATTTTTTTTTTTTTTTGGATTGGGGGGAGTAAGGTGTAGATTTAGGTAAAGTATGAATTTATTTTTGTAAGTTCAGAACAAAAAGGCCTTGACCTGTTGTTCAATTGAGAGTTAATAGTTTCTAAGTAATGATCCCACTGAATTGCTTAATAAGAACTTCAAAAGTGCCTGTTTTTGTGAAATGAATATTATGAGTGAATTAGTGAAATAATAAACTTTGAAAGTGTAATTATTCCGTGATAACTCCCTATCATATGTAATAAATATCTTAAAATCAACATGGCCAGTTTCAGCTAGCCTCTCAGGTAGGTTCATCATGGAAATTATTTCTTACTTTAAGATTAACGCAATGGTTTAGAGTGTAAAGAAGTGCCCTAAATTTTCTTTTTAGTTGAGTAAGAAATAGAGTACCAAAGGCTTCTGGGTATCAACTAAATATTCAGCAAAGAAATGTATGATAGATTTGTAAGTATTTAACATGAAAACAGACTATGGTAAAAAAATTGACGTAAACTCTATCTTTTTGCATCGGAATAGACGATGATGCAAGCTTAATTAAATGACCATTCGAGATGTATATTGTCGGGAACTGTGGTGCTTACCCTAAAAAATATTTTGCTAGAATGTCAAGAATAACCAAGACTAAGGTCTAAGAAATTTATAAATTTGACAACATTACAAACAAAAATGAGACTTTGAACATTGGTAGGCTGGAATCTTTTTTTTTTTTTTTTTTACTAGAACATTAATTTGAAATGAAAGGGAGATTATATATAATAGATTTTCTTTCTAGTATTTGAGAAACTAAAATGTGCTGAAAAAGAAAGTTAGAAAGTGACCAGTTTTAAGATAAGCGCTATACAGTACTAAGATAAGAAAAACTATGCATGCATGAGGCTGAGATATCAAATGTATAGGTTGGAGCATTGGAGGACAACCTGAGACAAATCCTACTATAAATTTGGTCACGTATTAGAGACCTCATTGATATATAATATATATATATTTCGATTGAGCTAAATACATAGCCAAATGGCACTCACAGGCACTAGCCATTTTGGCTTTGAGATTTTTTTTTTTTCTTTTACTAAAGACCATTTCAGCTTGGAGATGAAGATGCATATCCCTAGCAGCTTTCTTTGTTTTTTAGATATAGTATATAATAACTTATATTATTATTACAATCAATGATTATATTGTTTGTATAAAGGGGATCCTGGATTTTCTAAAACTTCTCACTATATTTGATCTAGATAATATAAATGTAAAATAACTTCATATTTTTATGACAAACGAGAAGATGATAGAACTACTTATACATTTTCTTTTATTTTTTAGCGTGTCCACGCATACACTCGTTTTCTTTTTCTTGTTCATGATCAGTAAAAATTTGTTTGTAGTAGATTAAAAAGAAAATTTTACCATCATTGTCATGAATCATTTGAAGTGCTATAGCACCAAGTCGATAATTCTCAAATATTTGCTTTTTTCTTTCAAAAGTGACAATATTGAAGGTAATTTCTTTGGTTAATTTGGTTAATCGCAGAAGTTATTACCGATGTACCCATAATAACTGTCGGGTGAAGAAGAGGGTTGAGCGATTATCAGAGGATTGTCGAATGGTGATAACAACATACGAAGGTAGACATAACCACTCTCCATGTGATGACTCGAACTCATCTGAGCATGAATGCTTTACCTCTTTCTAAATGGCTCAATCTCAGAGAACCATAATGTTGATGTAATGAATATAATGTATTAGCTTGTGATGATATTTTTCCAATATGATTTTGGGGATTCACTAATATATTTATGGTTTAAAGCTCTATTATAGATTGGAAAAAAGAAGAAGAAAAAGGATCATGGATAGTATTAGGCCTCTAGAGTCTAGAGTGCTAGATTGATGTTTATATGAAAAAAAGTGCTCTTCTTTGTGATGCTATATACCTATGAAGCTCAAACTCTTCTTTAGAATGAAATGGAAACCAGCATGGACATTGCATAGAACATGCCAAATGAGTTTATGCTAAGCAATCTAACCGCCATAGTAGTAAACTTTTTTTTTATTTTTATTTTTTTATACAAGATAGAAATTTTACTCTAGCTTAATCTAAGTATATATGTGTGTGGAGCTCTCTCTAAAAGACTTAAACCCTGGCTCTTGCCCTTCACACTCCACAAGCACTTACTTTTAGAATAATCATCGTACTAAGGGTGTGCAGTAGTTGCCATAGTAATAAACTATTCATATAGAGATACGTATTGCAAATTAATATCCAAGTTACTACGTGTCCAACTTAAGAAAAAAAAAAGAGAAAGAGTTATTAATTGTCCAACTATCACACTCTCCATTTAATAACAAACAAGTCGTAAAGCTAGGTGATGTGTGAGAAAATATAATATTATTATTTTATGAGAATATAATGTAAAATTTTTATGTTAAATAATGTATTTGTTATTTAAAAGTATTTTACATTTTTATAAGTTTTATGTAATTGAATATATAGTATATTTTACATTTAAAAATAAGAGATAGTGATATATATATATATATATATATATGCACCTCCATTCCATAGAGCACATATAACATGTTTACATTAAGTTTAATAATTATATAAGTTTAGAATTGTAGATTTTTTTTTTCAAATATAAGTGTAATGCATATATTATTTAAAATTTAATTTCTAAGGAAATATTTTGAATATTTATCATTTTTATTAATTTTTAGGGTCCATATCTCAAATTTCTAATACCTATTTTATTTATATTTTTTAACCCAAAACTAAAGAATTTGGCCCAAATAGAATAAAATTTATTACTTTTCAACCTCAAATTTAAGAAGAAAACAAAAATCATTTTTTGAGTTCAAAACTGAAAAGGAAACCTACGGAAAGAATCAATTTAAAGCTCAATTAGCTCAAAATGGACCAAACAGACCAAAATAGACCGATTAGTGCGAGTGGACTGAACTGGACCATAATAGACCGGATAGACATAATTGGACCGAAATAGACCTTAGTGGACCGAATGGACTAAGTAGAATGAAGTAGACGAAATGAACTGAATTAAACCGAAAGGCTACGCTAATGTGGCTCAAAAAGAGTGGATCAACTATAAATGTTAAGCTTCAACTTTAGATATTACAGAGATGAAATGAATATTCAAAAAAGTTTGCCCAAACTGTCCATAAAATTTGTTGAAAAATTGGAAAATTATATGAAAGTCTATCATTTTGCAGACAGCAAATTAAAGGTATCTAAGACCAAGCATCAGTGTGACAAAAATCTTCAAAGTACTTTGCACAATCTCTGTCTTCTTCTTCTTCTTCTTCTTTTTTTAGTGTGTGTGTGTGCGCGCGCGCGCACACGCGTGCGATTGATAAACAGTTAGGGAAAGTGGGAAACATTTGATTTGACTATTTTCATGACAAGGTATTGATATATATTCTCTTAGCATATTCCGAAGTTGGATTATCTAGAGAGATTCTGAAACTCTTGAAAGTGTGCTTTTAGAACATTTATGGTATGATCTGCTTTTAGTTTTAAAATGATAATTTATTTTTAATATTCCTCTATAAAACATGTTATGTCGCCAAATGCTACCTTTTCTATTATGAAATCGCAATATTCCTCTATAAAACATGCTACCCTTCATTTGCCCAACAAAGAAAAAAAAAAAAAAAACTGAATTTCAATTAAAGTTATTAACATTTAAAGTGGCAAAATATCTCTTCGATACCAAACTTTTCAATAGGGTAAGAGAGATGCTACGTCTACAACATTTTTACTACAAATCACAAGTGGTTAGTTGTTATTGGTTCAAATTTGAAACTAACACTTAAGATTACTTTTTTGCCCCAACAATAACAACCAGTAACAACTTGCCACTTATGATTTGTTGTAAAAATATTGTAAAAATGTTGTAGAAATATCATTTCTAAAAAAATATCAATACCTTGCCATCATTAATTCTAAATCCATTTCATCACCATGATCTGTGCTATAGAAGTATTAACATGGGAAAACACCTCTTCTAATTAGCTTGTACAGAAAAACTTCCAACGATCCATTCGGCCCATCAACTTCAACATTCTTGCTGTCTCCAATGAAAGTATCCGGCCACAACAACAATTGCATGCCCGTCTTCGCTCTCCATAAATAGCTCACCGTTCCTTCAAAACCCAACGAACATCCCAAGTCCAATGACGGTCAAGTGGCTATAAGCATGTTGTTTTCTCTTTAGAAGGATAATATTGTTGGTGAGATAAAACATTAAGGAGATACTTTGAGTATTTAATATAACATATAGAGATATACTTAATAAGTTTAAGCCCAATGAATATGAGCTTAACTATATTATATTAACTATATTATATGAGCTTAACATATAGAGATACACTTAACTCCGCACGTCCACGTTGTTTGTTCGTTTAGACCCCTTAAACCAGATTGTTTAACCTAATTAATTAACCAAGTTGATTATTAGGTTAATTATTCAGATCTATGTTAAACAAGCATATATCATACCATGCACAAATGCGAAAAAGTAAATAACACAATGATATGATGACCAAGGAAAACCGATGAAATGAACCGATTCAAGATAAAAACCTAGGGAGGATTTGATCTAGCTATCCTCAAGGTAAAGTAAATCTACTATAAGAGAATCAAAGTTTTTACAAAAGATTTAACCCTAAATCTATTGCTACCTCATGTAGTAACTCACTGACATGACCACATGCAAGTTCCGAATCTACAAACTCCTTCTCTTCTTAAATTTACAGCAACAAAAGCACCCTTCCTTGTGACTTTGAGATCCCACTCAAAGGTTTCAGATCACCATCAGTAATGATCTTTGAATGTTCAAATAGTGTGTAAAACACCTTGAACGTTTAAATCCTCAGATTACAAATTACTAATTCAAGCTTATTATCAAACAATGTATGTGCAGAATATGAAAATAAGCTAAAACAAAATTGATAAAATAATTTAAACCAAATAAGATTACAACCACAGCAGAAATTAAATGGCAAAGATTAAGGGAAGAGATATACAAACACAAAGACAACACAGGGATGTATTATTGAAGAGGAAACTGAAGTCCTCAGTGTGAAACATCTCCGCCGCCCTCCAAGTGGTCAATAATCCACTAGAGAATGAAGTTAAGATACATGAACAGCAGAAGACCCTCCAAGTCTAATCTACCCAGTGTACCTAAGCCCTCCAAACTTCTTGTTCCAATGAGGTTACGCCGAACTTTTGTCTTCTTTAGCTTACTGTATTCCGCTATAGCCCATAGCATCAACCAATATCAATTGGTCCATTCCTAACTACTTCCCAAGCACCAAATAACATTCTCACAATTTGGGTATGGTGAGAAAATGATTTGGCTAAATGTACCTCTCAAGGATGTAACAATGGAGAGGGTGAGAGTAGATGAATTTAGAAAATTAAAGGGATGAAGATTGTAGATGAGTCAATCTTTTTTTTTTCTAGGGTTTCTCTCTCAAAATTCTCTCTAGAAGCTCTCTAATATATATGGGTATAAGGGATATTTAAACTGGTATGTGTTTGGAATGCGAAAGGTCAGGTCTGTTACAAACAGAGCTAGCTGGCGACTTGACTGAATGAGTTGCGAGTCTGAGTCGCGAGCTAACAGAATAGTTAGACTGGAAGTTTTGTCCTGTAGTGCTGCAGCTGGCATGACTCTTCAGCTTCTTTGCATGCTTCACACGTATACTTCCTTTGGCGACTTACCAGTTGCGAGCTAGTCGCAAGATCCAGTCGCGAAGCCCTGCTTGAGTGCACACTCTTGAGCTTTTCTTCTCACTCTCTTACACACTATATTTACATGATTTCCACCTAAATACAGGATTTCTAAATGCTGAATTACAAGCAAATTGGCATGGAATAAAGCCAACAAAATGTTTGATTAAATTCAACCTTACAATCTTGTAGCAGCAACTAGGTTCTACCACCACTTGATTGTAGATCTTACTCCGGTAGATTCTTGGGTAGTTGAAAGTACAAAACATCTCAGATCTCACAAAGAGTAACACACAAGTCTTTCAAAAGTCTTCAAACGTAGCTAGGGTTTCCCTTTTATATGTGGACAAGTTGGAATGAAACCCTAAACATTTTTGCGGGCTTGGGCCTTGTATAAAACTTCTGCAGAATCTAATTTCTGCAATTTTTGATTAGTCAAACCTAATTTTTGATTTATCGAGCAAGGTAGAAAGTGACTCCCTTTATTTGCAGTTAGCTGAACTTGAAGTTTGAAACCTACACCTTTAAGCATTGCCTAACATATAGACTAAACATGTTTTGTTTTCGGTTTGCCAACACAAATAATATATGATTCTAAACATTAAAACCTAAATCTTTAGAACCTAACACATGTCTATGGGAACCTCGTTTCACATCGTTATTTAGCACCATTAGCAACACTCATTTTTTTGGGGTTTTTTTTTCCCCCAGAAATTATTTGTGTGAGCTTTATGAGCTCTCTTTGTGCAATATACCATCCTCTCTCCAATTTCAAAAAGGGACCCATCTTTGCTCCATTTATGAAAGGGCTCAGAATACATGCACCCAATTTTTATTAGGTTGGTGTACGACAAAGGTGATGAGGTGTTCAAGGTCTTTTTCCTAGCAGGGACAAAGTAAACCGAAAGGACCAACATAAACAATCTTGAAAATTGGAAAAGGCCTAATAAAGGAGTATTGTCAATGGTGCTAAGATTATAGTGTGGTGCAAGTTTCCCATGAACATGGAAGTGTAGGCCAAGTTCTCATGAATGAGCGTGTGAGGTTAGCATGTGATTCTATGGATGATGCACTTGTGAAGGAAAAGCTCATAAGTAAAGGTGAGCTAGTAGGACTTGGTCAAAGCTTATAGAGAGGCAAAGACTTACACGTGAGGGAGAGACAGTTGGGTATACAAGTGTGAGTGAAGTCCCACATTGAATAAAAATGATAAGAATGAGTGGTTAATATAATATAGTTGTGTTCATACTAATAGGCTTAACTGCTTAAGCCTCTTGGGTTAAGTGGTGTCCCCAAGTCTTTATATCCTCGACACATGACTCTAGAATATGCACATGATAGCTCTCCTAGGGTGTGGTGTACATGACTTAAATGTGTGGTTCTAGATCGACTCTAATTTTTTAATAATTTAAGTTTTTTTTTTCTTGATTTGTAAGCATGGCTATAATTCAAATAAAAATCTTGCAAGAATAAACGCCATATTTGTTTCAATGGAAAAATGAGTCAAAAGAAAACTATCTTTAGTCAACATAAGAATTATAGTTTCGTTTTTAGAGACTGTTTTGAACTACTCTGTTTGTTTCAACCTTCTAGTTTTCTAAAAAATGAGTCATTTTTTAAAGAAAGACTTTCTAGAAAACTGTCTCATTTTTCTATCTTTGATAGTGACTTTGAAAACGTTTTCTAGTGTTTGCTACCCGCAATTTTTAAAAAATATATATATCTTGTAGAATTCAAAACATGTATAACATATATATTGTGTAAACCAATTAATGAAAACAATGTAAATTGAAAACTCAAGTATGAGTTTGGTTTTCCAACTAATATTGACAAAAGGGTTTTCATTCTAATGTTGCAATAATTTATAAAATTTAAGTTCTTGATAAGGTAGATACTATCAAAATTAGTTGTCCAATATCCATGAACTCTAACCTTCATCTTCCTTATAGACAGTGATTTTAATAGAAAATTTTTGCTTTTTTATTTTATTTTATTATTATTAGAAAATGATAAAGTGACTAAGACCCTAGAGTTTAGGAGTTAATGAACTCCAAAGGAATAACTTTTATTTTTCTCGCCATTACAGTGTCCATTAAACTGTTGTATAATTTAATCACTACAAAAAATGTGAGCTATAGCCTCGTGTTTTTAGCCGCATTTACAAAAAACACGGTTATAGTTGACCTATAGCCGCATTTGTAAGTGTTTTTTTTTTTTTTTTTTTTTTTTTTTTTTTTTTTTTTTTGGATAGGGCCTTTAGCCGTGTTTAAAAAACACGGTTATAGGTCCAGCCAAATAATAAATATTTTTTTAAAGGCTGAGCTATAGGTTAAGTCTATAGCCGCGTTAACAAACAAACGCGACTATAGGTCCAGCCAAATAATATATATATATATATATTTTAAAATGATGGCCTATAGCCACATTTAAAAAACACAACTAAAGCTAACCTATAGCCACGTTTTAAAAATGCGGTTATAGGTTAAGTCTATAGCAGCATTCAAAAAATGTGGCTATAGGTAACCAAAAAAAAAAAAAAAAAACTGAATGATAATTATAACCTACATCCCCACTTTCCCACCTACCCCCACTTACATCTTTTCTTTCTTTGCTCTTTCTTTTTTTGATCCTTTCTTTTGCAAGTCACGCCAAGTTCTTCTTTCTTTCTTTCTTTTTTCCTTTTTCTTTCTTCCTTCACTCCAACACAACTTTTTTTTCTTTGTTTCTGTGCAGCTACTTCCATTTTTTTTTTTTTTCCTTTGTTTTTTTCTTCATCTTAGGCACACTAATTTGTCTATAGATCTTTTTTTTAATCAATAATAAAATGGAGGAAATGCTATAAAAAAAAAAAAAAAATTGAATGATAATTATAATCTGCATCCCCACTTTCCCACCTACCCCATTATTACCTACCCCCACTCTCATCTTTTCTTTCTTTGCTCATTCTTTCTTTGCTCCTTTCTTCTACAAGTCACGCCAAGTTCTTTCTCTTTTTTTTTTTTTTTTTTTCTTTTTTTTTCATTTTTCCTTTTTCTTTCTTCCTTCTTCACTCCAACACAACTTTTTTTTCTTTGTTTCTTTGCAGCTACTTTTTTTTTCTTCATCTCAAGCACACTGATTTGTCTATAGATCTAATTTTTTTTTTTTTTGTTATTTTATGTTTAGTCAGTAATAAAATGGAGGAAATGCTGAAAATTTTGAATGGAGTGGATATTCTAGCAATATTTATGTCTATGTCTTGATTTGGATTTGAGTTTTGATTTAAAAATTTTATGGATCTATGCTTGAATTTGTGCTATTGTGTTGCTGATATTGTGATTATGTTTAAATGGGTTTGTGTTCTTGAGCTTGTTCTTTTTTGTTTCTAAGCTTGTGCTTTTGTGTTCCTTTGATGGATTTAGTGATAGATTTGAGTTGGTTTTGTTGACTAAGAGGAGATTCATGGTTTGTGTTCTTGTATTTTGGAGCACGTTGTGTTTGTATTGTGAGTATGTTGTGTTTAATTTTGAATTTTCTGGGTGTGTTTGTATTGTGAGTATGTTGCGTTTGATTTTGAATTTTTTGGGTTTGTGTTTAAATTTGAATTTTTTGGGTTTGTGTTTCATTTTGATTTAGCTGGGAAAAAAACCCAAAAAATTTATTAAAAAAAAAAAAAACCTATAGCCATGTTTCAAAAATGCAGCTATAGGAGGCTTTAGTCGTGTTTTTAAAATGCAACCAAAACAGTACCTATAGTTGCAGTTCTAAAATGCAGCCCAAACATAGTCTGTAGTTGCATTTTTAAAAACATAGCTATAGGTCTCAGTCTATAGCTGTGTTTAAAAAAACACGGCTATAGACCTATTGGACCTATAGTCATGGTGAATAGGCCGCGCATGTAAACACAGCAATAGAAAACACAATTATAGACCAAAAGGGGCTATAACCGCATTTTTAAGGTCTATAATTGCGTTTTAGAAACGCGGCTATAGCCCTCGTTTTAGGGTCTATGCCAATCGTAACTAATGTTCCAGGCATAGTCATCTTAATACTGAACAATCCTTGGTAATCTTACACATGCAAACAACAATCCTTGTTTTTCTAAGATTCTTCCTCATTATTCATCCCTAATGTGACAGACACCATCTAGAGAGTGAACGATCATATAGAGGGGAAAGATAGAGCAAGTGAGATCAAAGAGAGGAGCAAAGAGTGAGAGAGGACAAAGAGAGACTAACAATGAGAACGAGAGAAAATAGATCAATCAAATGGAATTGAAGAGAAGAGAAAGAGTGTAGGCATGAGAAGAGTGATTAAGAAAAGTAGAAAAAAGAGGCAAAAGAAAGCTTACTATGATTGCGTGCAAGACAAAGATTGAGCGTGAGATTTGATTAAGTTTCACAAGGAAAAAGGAGATAATTTATAAGAAGTGTTTCACACAGGGTGTGATAAGAGTTTGTTTTCCTAAGTAATTTAGTGGAAAACAATCTTTAAAAAAATAAGTTGTATATTTATAGACTATTCTGTTGATCAAATATGATTTTCCTTTGATCAAAATTTTTATTTACTACCAAATACCGAAAACCTAGAAAACTATCTATGTGTAAGGCTTTTTAACTAAACAAACAGAGCGATCCTTTTTTTTAAACAACTCTATCTCATGGAAAGATAAATAAGGAAGGTTGGGAGATTTGTAACGCCCCAACCCATCATAAAAAATAAATAAATAAATAAATAAATAAAGAAGAAAGAAAAAGAGGGATTAGACTTTATAGAGTTGCATGTGCCCCACCTACGCAATTGTTCCCCACCGCATATCCTTACAAAATATCTCCCTCACACACTTTGGCTGGCCATCTCTCTACCTCTCACTTTGCTCTCTTTTATTTACTTTTCACACAACACTCCTCTTTCACACTCCCTTACTCTCCCACTAGTACACACACTTCACAACCACCCCCTCCATCATTTGTCCAACATGGTTTATCGAAGAACTCCATAGGAAAAAGCTAAGGTTCACTCATCTCTATTATTTGAGGTAAAAATTCATAATCTTTTTGTGGGTACTTTTTCTTGAGGTTATTTTAATCTAAGCTTTGATAATAATATTTACGTGGTTTATGAGCTTTGTAAGTGATATCCATGCGTTTATATAAATGGGTTTGGTCTTTGTGGGATTATTTAATGAGTGCGTTTATAGTTTTTACAATGGTGGCTATCTAAGTGGTGAAGATTTGGGGGTCTTGGCCTTTTAATGTGAAATAGATGGTGAATATAATTTTTATTGAGTTTATTTGGAGCTAGTAAAAGATTTAAATGGTTTGTGTCGGAGGATATTGTGATTTTGGTTTCATGGGTCTCTTGATGATGTTGTGTAAATCTTATGGAAGCTACTCATAAATTCTTAAGATTTTTAGTATTAGGAAGATGATATTGAATGGGTTAATTTTATAAATTGGAGCCTATGCCTTGTGAATTAATTTGTTGAGAAACTTTGGAAGTGTAATACATTATTTGTGAGGTTAAATACTAGGCTTGCCTAATTAATTGCTTAGTTAGCAATCTCTAATTCATAGCTAGATGCAATGTCAACCTTTTTGCTTATTGTGATAAGTTTGCTTGGTATTGTTTAGGTTTTAGCTAAATTCATTTGGAGCTTGGAAAATTAGGCTCTTGCAGGTTGTGAGGTAAGTAGCTTTTTAATGGGATTTTTGGAAACTAAACATGTTGCATAAATGTTTTTTTTAGGTTAAACACATTTTGGAAAATTATTTGTAGAAATATATTTTCTTTAAAGTATTGTGTTGTGACCCTATTATATATGACTATTTATGAATAGTGCATCATATCTGGTAATGTATATAGGGAAATGCATGATTTGTTAGCATGGAAAAGACTAACATCTTTGATTAAATTCTTGAGAATGGATTTTATGCATTTATTGCATTATTTGCAAAATATAAAGATACTTTATCTTAATCTATGTTATTTGGGAATTTAATACAAAATCTTTTTGACAAGAAATGAGTTGAAGGCTTTGAGAACCTCGTGAATATCTTGGGTATTCAAATATTTTATGAAACTACTTGGAAGCGAATTATGTATTTTGAATTAAAGGTAATTTGTGAGCTCTTTATGTTCTACCCATGTACTATAACATGTGATTACCCGGTGAGTATCTAGCTAGATACTATAGTCTGTGTGACATTGGTAACTTAGCACTCGTCTTTGTGATGGTTATTGAGTTCTATCTTTGTGATGGCATATTTAATTCCGGCTATGTTAGTGATGAGTTTCGTCTTTGTGACAGCAGATTAATTCCATCTTTGTGACGGCATTGTCATGTGGCCTTGGATTTGGAATTCTATTGTTACTGCTCATAAAACATAGTATGTAGTGTCATGTGGCCTTGGAGATATTTAGATGTACATCCTAGAGTAGGCTTAATTTATTCTTTTGTATCTAATAGTAGTTATGACTTTATTTCCACTGATGGGATAAGTTAATGATATGTAATTATATTTATTCAAATCTTCATTCTTTTGTGGCCAATAGTCATTGTAATTATTGCATAGAGTTCTGGCTTACTTCGGGAAAATTGTAAATGAAATTATTATGATAATTCTTGATGTTGGTACTTGACATGAATTATTTGGATTGAATTGTCAAAAATGATAAATCTACAAATACCTTTGAGATGTTCTTTTCATGCTTTGGACCCTTTTGGGTTTGGGGCGTGACAAGATTGTTTTCCAACTCAGTTAAAGTTGCTACCAAACATAAAAATATAAGATAGTTTTATAGAAAATATTTTTTGTAAAATAACTCATTTTAAATATTAAGGTAGAAACAACCAAAGTACTAAGTATGTGGTTTAAGATACGATAGGCAACAACTCTAGAAAAAGTTAGGATTATTGCGAATTAATAAACTAGACTTTTATTAACCAAAACCTTTGTAATATCAAAATCAACTTAAAAGACCAACAACATTGAAATATAAATGTTTCCATAAGAGAAATTTCAACTAAAGTATGAGCTAGTTAACTCAGTTGATTAAATTTCTTGTCATCAAACCGAACAATGAATCGGCTTCTAATTGGATATACAAAGGATGTAACCTCTCCTTTGATATTCAATTAGGAACTTCCTTCCAAGTTCTCTTCCCTACTTTATGGTTGAGGGAAGAGCGAAAGGAAACATTAACAATTTTTGTTGAATAAGAAATTTGATTTCAAACATCGCTTATATCAAAAACTGATTGTTGCCTTGACCTAGTGATAAAGAGTAATCATCCTCGAGAAGGCCCCATAGGTACAATTCTGCTATCAAATCTGGAAAAAAAATCAATATAAGTTATTATTAATATTAAGAGCTTCAAATAACTCTAGATAATTAAAACTCTAAGTACTAAGGTTATAAAATACAATACCTTCTGATTATTTTATATCCGTTTCTTTGCCATAATACATGCATAGATGCACCATTTATGTAATCACCTCTTCTACTTGGCTTGTATTGAAAAACTTCCAAAAATCTATTCGGCTTATCAATTTTAAGATTCTTAAACTTTCCAGTGAAGGGATCCCATAGTACAAGGTGCCCTTCTTTGTTTTCCATGAACAAATTACCATTCCTCCAAAATCCCAAAGGACGCCCCAAATCCATTGTAGGTCCAATGCTAAAGAGTTTGATCCAAGACTCGTTAAGACCAAATTCAAGCAGCACCCATATATCAATGAATGTTGTTTGCTCTTTAGAAGGGAAGAATATCATAGCAAAGCAATGTCTTAACTCCGTAACCAGCCTCCACCACCACCACTTATGGCGGCAGTTCCCATTGTTCTTGACACGGTATTCATTTGGCACCAGTGCCGTGCGGAAAGTCTCTTTGCTCATATTGAATGCAACAATCTCGTCATTGAGGACATTGTCGCGACCACCAGAATCTGCATACCAATAAAAAACACCATCTCTATAAAGTGTCGATTTCTTTTGATTTAAAAAGCCATATGGTAGATCGACAAAAAGCTCCTTCAGAGAACCGCGGTTTAAGCTATACACCTGAACTTCCTGCTTTATCTCCTGATTTGGAAGCCATAACTCAGAAGTGAGAATTCTCACCAACTTAAAGTCATTGGATCTAGCGTCAAAACCGAACCCAACACGGTCACTTGTGATAGACCAAATGGGATAATGGGACACAAAGCTTGTAGCCTTGACATCTAATGTGGAAGGATTCCACATAATAATGTCAAAGCCTAAGTCATAGTAAAGACAGAGAAAACCGTTGCAAGAAGCAACGATTTTGACATAAGTATAAGGTAGATATATAGGACTAGGAGTCTGAGTTGGCACGCATTCAAGGTTTTCATGAAAGAGAAATGAACAAACTTCCGTTTGAATACGGGATTTATCTATGCCCTTGAAAAGGAGGAGCTGGTTTTGGGGGGTGCTAAGAATCGAGTGGTTGATAAGATTTTTGGAGTGAAAATCTGGGTTCCCAATGAGAGAAAGCCAAGTTTTGCAAACAGTCTTGAATTGTGTGAGAGATTTTGGGGGCAACCATGACAGTATATGCACCAGCAACTCCTCAGGAAGATAGGTTGACATTGCTTTCATTCATGAATTATGATGAGCAATATTTCTAGTTTCTGTATGTGAGAAAGCTTGGTATTCCTACTTCAATTGCAAGTCAAAAAAAAAAAAAAAGAAAAAACACTTTTCCTTAATTCACAAGTCTCCTCTAAATTTTATAATTGAATAATTTCTCTTTTTACATTTGGGAAATGAGTAGATTTGACCGAATCTTTTTGATTCTTGGAATATTACATAGTAAAATTACTAAAATACCCCCCCTAAGTTAACAAACTCACTGAAATGCCTCCATTTTTCAAATAACTACTCAAAAAACAAAAAATTAATTCATCTTCTTAATGAGCATTCCAAAACACATATCTAAATCTCATCCTCCATTCTTTAATTTCATTAAAACTTCTCTCTTTTTCATTTTCAATTTTTTTTTTTAAATGTATATCTAGCTTGGTTTTGTTAATTTTCTCTCTTAGAACCCTCAAATAGTTCCTATGATTTTAGGTTTACTATTACCCAACAAATTACCAAAGTTCTAGAGATTTAGTCAAGGTGCATAGCAAGAATCTATATTAATAGAGTCTAGTTAACGGGTTCCCTTATGGTATTTGTTAATTAATCATTTTAATTAGAAAATTTTTTATACTACTTTTACGGAAAATATAAAAAGTTGTCAAAAAAATAATTACTTTTTTCTTTTCCTAGAAAAAGTTTCTAATAATATTTTATAAACCAATCCCCTTAGGGTATTTGTTAACATTTCCCGTATTAATATTCTTAGTAAAGGCAATGTAGACATTGAGACCATGGTATTTGCCGAAACCTATTAATTACTAGAGGGACAAATATCTACTCACCTGCCACTCTATTGTTTCTCTTTTCTCTCTCTATAATATAGTTCATCTTTGTTTCCTAATTTTATGACCTTCAACTTTTCATGTGCTTTGAAAGACACCTCTCTTTTTGGGTAAGTGGTGTGGAGTCACCACTTTTTTTTTTAATACAAAAAAGAAATAAAAAACTAAATACAAAATACATGACTGAATTGTTCCATTCTCAATGATTGAATAAAAAATAATACATGTTTGATAAATTGAGTATTACATGGCTTTGGGTCCTAGTTACAAACTACCAAATAATTACATAGCTTTTTGTCCTAGGTCTACCTATCCAAAGACACTAAATTCGAAGGTTAGGTTACGGAATGGGAATGTGTTAGGCACCCATTCCACCCAGATAGAGTCTAGTCTTCTAGACTCTTATGACCAATGTACCGATTTATTCATGACATGAATGATATGTTGTACACATGAACAAAACTAAATCACATAAGTTTATTTCTGAATGCATCCCCTTCTTTATTAAAAATTCAGATCTGTGTTGTGATAAAAATTGATTTTGGTTTAGAAAAATGAGATCTGTTTTTCATGTGTAGAAAAAATAGTTTTCGGAGAGAAAAATTTAGATCTATGTTTATTAAATAAATGAATTCTTTTGGTTTTAAAAAAAGTATTAGATCTATTTTTTAGAACTAAAAAATTGGTTTTTCAATGAAAGAAAAATCAGATCTGTCTTATGATAATAATAAAATAAAAATCAGATTTATATATTGAAAAAAAAAATCAGATCTATTTTTATATGTGTAAAGAAAAATAAGAAAAATATTTTTTAAGAAGAGGACTGTATTCATGAAATAAATATATGCTACATGCACTAAACGAAACAAACACAACTATTCATGATCCCTTTTTTATTTAAAAATCTGCTATGTTAAAAAAATCAGATCTACATCTAAAGAAAACATAGATCAATTTTTTAAATAAGAAAAATTCAGATTTGTATCTAAAGAAGATACATACTAGTTTTTTACTGAGAAAAATTCAGATTTACATCTAAGGAAGATGCAAATCAATTTTTGATTTGAGAAAAATTCAGATCTGCATCTAATGAAGATGCAAATCAGTTTTTTATTTTTTATTTTTTATTTTTTATTGAGAAAAATTCATATCTGAATCTAATAAAGATGCAAATCAGTTTTTTGATTGAGAAAAATCCAGATCTACATCTAATGAAGATGCAAATCAATTTTTTGATTAAGAAAAGATAAGATAACAAGCAGATTTAAAAAAAAAAAAAAAAAAAAAAAAAAAAAGATCTTAACAACAAAAGCATCATAAACATATTCTAATAAAGAAAATATTTACAACATATAATATGAGCATTGCAAAATCAAACTAAACACATATTTATTTATGCATCACAAAATTAAAAAAAAAAAAAAAAAAAAAAAAAAAAAAAAAGCTACCTCTTGCATGGACGTACTCTTTTTCTCAACAAATTATTTTAGGGTTCAAAGAAATTTATGCAATTGTCTTTGAAACCTAAAAATCCTTGCTTACAAAAATGAAATTCTTATGACTAAAGCCTCCAGAATCTCTTTAACGTAAGAGAGAGAATATCAGAAAGGGGAGTCAGAAATATAAGAAATTTGGGAGCGTGAAAAAGTGTGCTGAATTTTGAGATGCAGACTCTATTTATAGAGGCTGGAAGACTTGAAAAAATGGCTTAGACAATTAGAATATGAACTGGGACACGTCCTTCCACTAAAAAGTCAAAAAGAATGTGTTTTAATGTCACCTAAAGACTGTTAGGCCAAAACCCTAATGTGTGCCATTCGACACTTTGAAAGTTCCGATCGGCACTTTTGGATGCCAATCGTGCTTTCGTGTTCGGGTGTGTTTTAGACTTCATTTTTAGGTTTTCTTGAGCCGGGACTTGCACTTAGACGTGTTTTTTAATCCATATTATAAAACTTTAGCTCTTTTCTAGATAATTCAGGTCTTTTTAGCAACAATTATTTTGTAGATAAATACTCTAAAATAAATCTTGATAAAGTCTAGATTATCCACAATTTTATTGTTATCCAACTATCCCCTTTATTCCCATGCAAACAATCCTATTTTTTACTCTAACTATCAACCAATAACAAAATTATTTAATTAATTTTAATTATTTAACCAATCAGAATTAATTTAAATTAATCATACATGGTCAACTCTACCTAGACACAATGCATGCTGACTATACAAACTTGATCATGCGATATCTTTTGATCCAACGGTCCGATTTGGAAACTGGGCATACCGTTATGACCGTTAGAATCTCGAGATCATTTTTATAATATGCAATGAAAAAATTAATGCATGTAATGCAATCATGATTTTTGGGTACATCGATGGCCATTCTAATCATTCTCCTTGATTAAATCATGGGTGGAAAATCAAGTGTCTACAGAATGCCCCTCATTGACAGAGCTTGGAAAGTGAATGTCAATGTAAAACAAAGACACTGATTTTAGTGGCCATGATTTAATTGAGGTTGAATTTTCAAAAATTACCTAGCCCTCGAACCTAAAACTTTGGAACATGGAACTAGTGCTTTACCTTTGGAAAAAAAAAAAAAAAATTCTTGACCTATTTGATAGCTGATGAAATTTGAAATGATTCTTGATAATTGAGGTCACTGAAAGGCTTTTCTATCTTAGTCTTGAATGTGGATGGTAACCAAGGGTTTTTTCCTACCTTAGATCTTGATAAAAGGTAATAGAAGGGCTTTTCTACCTTGGAATTGGAGCTGTGGTGACCAAGAGGCTTTTCAACCTCGATTTGAGTTATTAAAATGTTGATCAAAGGGCTTTTCTACTTCAATTTGGACTATTGAAATGGTGATCAAAAGGGCTTTTACTACTTCGATTTGGATTGTTAAGATGGTGATCAAAGGGCTTTCTACTTTAATCTGGACTGTTGAAATATCGATCAAAGGGCTTTTCTACTTCGATCTGGACTATTGAAATGTCGATCAAAGGGCTTCTCTACTTCGATTTGAACTTGCTGGAATGTTAATCAAAGGGTTTTTCTACTTTGATTTGAGTTGTTGAAATGTCGATCAAAGGGCTTTTCTATATCGATATGGACTGTTGAAATATCAATCAAAGGTACTTCGATCTGGACTTGCTAGAATGTCGATCAAAGGGCTTCTCTACTTTGATCTTGCTGTTGCTTGCAAAAAGTCAAAATTTGGGATTAGACTTTAAATGATGAAGGTTTTGTGGTCCCACTGTTTTTTTTTTTAGATGTGTGATTTTCATTTGTTTGATTCGAATTTTTCATTCTTATCAAGAAAATTTTGATTTTTGTAGTTCCTTGAAAAAGATTTTATTTTTGAAACTTGAAGCTTGAAATTGGAAATTGGAAATTTTGAATTTGAAACTTTGAAAATTGAAGCTTTGGAATTTTGAGTCTTGAAATTTGAGATTTTGAAATTTTGCAACTTGAGATTCTGAAAATTGAAACTTGAGATTTTGAAAATTTGAGATTCTGAAAATTTGCAACTTGAGATTTTGAAAATTAGAATTTTAAACTTGGGAATGAAAATTTTGAATTAAAAATTTGGGATTTGGAAATTTTGGAATTTGAACTTGAATCCTTTATCCGCTCCAATAATTTTTTTTCTCTTTTGGAAATCGATATAACCCTTCTCTTTTCATGATTTGATTTTTGATTTTTTAGAAGAAGAAAGAAATTGAAAAAAATGAAAAAGAAATTTGGTTTTTTTTACTCAGCCTTCCTTTACTCATCTCCCTCAATATTTTTCTAGATCCTTGTGTTCTTGAGCACTTTTGCTACACTCCCATTTTTGGTGAAACCCATTTTCAAACCCATCTTTTCATTGCGTCAAAATGTCACTTTCCTCCAATGGACCCTCTTTTCTCACTTCTCATGGCAAGAAATATCATCTCTCATTTGAATGGAATGATGAAGAGGGGCTCCTTCAAGACCCCAAGACCCATGCTCCATATTCTCACATGGACATCAAGGTGAGTTTTTCTTTGGTTTCTTTGTTTGGAAAAATGTTATTTCATGCTTCATTGAAAGTTTGATGGTGAGGGGGCATTGTATGATTGATCATGTTGTAATGTTGGCTTTGGAACATTTTTTTAACTGTTGTATTTTTTTTTTTTTTGGTCATGGTGTAATTTGGACAATGTTGGTGGTCTATGGAATTTTGGTAATGTTGATAATTTGTGATGCTGTTGGATGAATTTTGGCTTGGATTTTGGGGGCATGGACATGGTGAAAAATTAGTGTTGTAGGCTTGGATGAATTTATTCATGATGTATGTGGGAAATTTTTTTTGGCATGTGTAAATTTTATTTCATGAATCACGGCAAAATTTTATAGGAATGAGTATGTATAAATTTGTGGGTCCAGAAAATTTTTGTGGATATGGAATAAATTTATGAGCATGAAATTTTGGCTATGGAAAAATTTTTGTTGGGTATGTGATGTTAGAAAATGGAAAATTTTTGTGGTTATGACTTTGGACATCTTGGGATTTTTTGGTTGCGCATGGACATTTAGGAATTTTCATTGGTCATGGACATGTAGGAAATTTTTTTTTTGGTTGTGATTTTGGACAGAAATTTTTTTTGTTGTTGGTCATGGTAAAATTTTGATGGGACATCGATTTTTTTGGTGGGACAAAATTTTTTAGGCGTATAATTTTTTGGTCATGGGAAAATTTTTTGGTATGGAATGAGATTTTTTGTTGGCATGTGAATTTTGGCATGAAATGATGAGCTAAATTTTGTGTTGCAGAACCTCAAGAGTCAAGCTAGTCTCCAAATATTTAAGAACATATGGGAAGCATTGTCTCTTGATATTAGGAATATCATCAATGATGTGGGCTTTGGTACTTTCTTTGAAGCTTTATTAAATTAGGAGACTCATGAATACAAGGACCTCCAGCTACTCCTTGCCTTGTTAGAGTGCTTCTAGGACACCACATTTACTTTCCATTTTTCGGGCATTGGTGAGATAATGTTGACACTTTACAACTTTTGTGTCATCACTGGCTTAGGTTGGGTGGTGAAAGAATCTGTGTCAATGACTATCATTCTCCAAATGAAATTAAGAAATTTCTAGGCGTAGTGCCTTCCAAATTGAGGAGTAAAAATGTCCCTTTAATGTGGCTATGTGAGAACATTGCAAAATGTGATATTGTGGCAAAGGGTACCCACATGTTCATGCTTCTTTTCATTTGGACTTTCTTGTGCCTAGATTTAGGTAGTATAGTGAATTTGCATTATTTATGGAGCTTGAGAAGCATTGAACAAATCAAGAATTATGACTGGGGCGGTATGGCTTATGCTACCCTTTTGCATTTCATGACTCAACTTTCGAGGTGGAGTCTCTTAAGCTTGGGTGGTGCTCCATTCGTGTGGCGGGTAAGGTTCAGAATTTTTGGCAATGTGTAGGTTTTGGAAAATTATTTCGGCTATGTTGTAATGGTATTGTGAAATTTTTTCAGGTTTGGATGTATGAATACTTTGGAGTTGGTCCTGAAATTCAAGGGTAGGTTAATGAAATTTTTCCTAGATTTCTCCGTTGGTTGCCCAAATACCATTTGTCAATGCCCTCCAGGCATTCTTTGGAAATTTGGCGTATGGTGATTGACAATTTGACTGTTGATGATGTGAGTCCTTGGTGTTTGATTATGGCTTGGTCTTTTTCTCATTCTGGGGTTCTTTTGTGATTTTTCAGATGTCTTTAGATCCTTGGGTTGGATGTGAGGAGTATGATGAGTGTGAGCGGGCTTTGGAGCAAAATAGCTATCAAGCATTGTTTGAATGTGGGCATAGGAGGTATTGGTATCTTGGTGATCGGGTGTTACCCCAAGTTCAACATGTGTACCCTCCTACAACAATTTTGTTCCTCCTTGTCCCTCAATTCGGTTGGCTGACTTTCTAACTAATAAAGAGATTGCTCGGGCTCATGTTGGCCTTGTTGTTTCAGGGGTACCAGGGACTTATTCTAAATTTATTCGAACTCATCTGCAAGGTTGCTTAGCTGGCATATCGGTATTTCTTTTCCCTTCTGAAGTGAAATTTTCATCTTGCATATTCCTTTCCCATATTTCTGCTTGGTGACAACATTTGCATGTTGGATTTTCAGGCTCCATCTTTTGAAGGAGAGGAAGAGGGAGAGGGAGAGGAAGAGATTCCCTCTCCTTATCATGCTGGTAGCTCTTTAGTTTTTTCATGGAGACCTATCCTTATTTTCTAGCATGGCAATATGAAGTGATGAATCCTGATGAAACTTATAGTTCCATGCCTTTGGATAGGCCACAGCACACTCCGAACATCCCTTGGCCTAATCCGGTGTGTTCTTGAATTTTTAGTTCCTTGTCTTCATTTCTTCTTAGCTCATTGAATGGCTCGTGATCTGGTAGATTAATGCTTTAGGTTGATGTTTATCTTGTGGAGGAAAGTATGCAAATGATCTGAGGCTTACAACTGTTGGCTTGTACTAAGTCTTCCCAATATGTGATTAATGAGGCGAGCTGGGTATGCAATGATGCTTTCTGAGTGCTTTTGCTTGGACTTTTTATTAATAATGGACCTAACAGACTTTGCTGATTTTTCAAGTGAGTCGAATGGAAGTGGTTGATTCCACTAGAAGAATTTTGGAGGAAAGGATCAGAAACCTTGAACTTGATAATTGTTAGTATGATCCTCGATTCTATGCAAGTCAAGAGGGAAATACTGAAGGTGGCTCCTCTAGAGGTGGGTCAAGGAGGTCTTCATGTAGGTGGACCCGAAGTCCTAATGATGTTTGATTTGTATTTTTTAATTTTTCCTGCAAAACAAAAGGATGTGTTCTTTAGACAATCTTGTATTAATTTCTATGTTTAGCTCTATGTCCTTGGAATGGCCTTGGATCATGTAGAAACTTTAACCGTGACAAGTTTAGAATTCACCTGATGCGGTCTTGTAGTACCAATTTAAACTTATCTTGATTGGTTTTGAAGGAATCTACACTTACTTGAATGAGGCAGAGCCGAATGCCCCTAGTTTAAAATGAATGCATGATTTTTGGAAATCCTAGAAACTTGATGATAGATTTTTTTTGTAAAGATAATGATGGTGGTCTCCCCTTTTTTTTTGAAAATGAATGAGGCATGGTCGAATGCCCCTAGTTTAAGAGATATATTCATGAGTTTGGAATAATCTTGGTTTGATCAATTTTTGAAAATAATGATGCAAGGGATGATTTTCGAAAACAAATAAGTTAGGCATGTCTGAAATGCCCTAGTTTAACCAAAAGAAAAAAAAAAAAATCTTTTTGAGTGTTTAACGGTCCTAAAAGAAATGCCTGAAAATGCAAAATTGCATGAAATTGCATGAATGAACAATGGCGAAGCTAAGTGCCATTCGTTACTTGAGTGCTATTTGGCACTTTTAGAGTTCCGAATGGCACTTGGTCATGCCATTACGCTTACGCCATGGTGGGCCAACTCCTCACACTTTTCTAATGCGTGTTTCGTGTTTTCAAGTTTTTTGAAAAATATTTCCTTCGTTTGTGACCATGAAACACTTTCCTCCTCAGCTACAAACTCTTTAAAACCTATTTAAAACCTGATTAGGAACTGATGTAGCTTATATTGACGATCTTTTCTGCAACAAATCTCTATATCAACGTTAGCAAAGCACAATAATCACAAGCAAAAGTCATTCATGGCTAGCAATCAAAAATTTTCTCATTCAACAATTCATGATATCAATAGATGGGTTCGTAGTTTGATTTCAGCACGAAGACCAATTTTATAGCCTACAAACTAGAGGGAACTAAGGCTCTGAGGAATGTCAAAATCAAGTGGGATTTCCTTCGAGCTACTGTGAAATTTTGGAATCCCAAAGATCACGTGTTCCGGTTTAAAACTGTTGAACTCTGTTCCACAATAGAAGAATTTTCCGCTATCCTGGGCTATGATCCAAGCAAAAAATCCATAGCAATTTCTTATGATCCCAAGCATAGGGAATCTTTGTCTAATGTTCTCGGTCTTCCTACTTCCATTACCAATAGTGTGGTTGAAGGACATATGGTGAATCTTCGTGTAATTATTTCAAGGCTAATTAACAAATGCACCTATGGAGTGACCGAAAATATGCAGAAAAATTTTGGCTTGGCCCTATGCTTTGTGGGAGAATTTTTGCTTTGCTTTAGAAGGCACGGTTTTACGGATACTCGAGCCATAAGTATTGTGAGTCAAATTAAGGATGGTGATAACCCTATTTCTTTGATCTTGGTAGAAACTCTTTTAGGACTGGATGTTGTATTTCATGGTGGAGAATCTCAAAACTTCCTTGGGAGTCCCTTGACTTTGTAGATACCAAAACCAATTTTACAGCCTATAAACTAGAGGGAATTAAGGCTCTGAGAAACATCAAAATCAAGTGGATTTCCTTTATGCTACTGTGAAATTCTGGGATCCCGAAGATCACATGTTTCGGTTTAAAACTGTTGAACTTTGTCCCACAATAGAAGAATTTTCCGCTATCCTGGGCTATGATCCAAGTAAAAATTCCATAGCAGTTTCTTATGATCCCAAGCATAGGGAATCTTTGTCTAATGCTCTCAATCTTCCTACTTCCATTTTCAGTAGTATGGTTGAAGGACATATGGTGAATCTTCGTGCAATTATTTCAAGGCTAATTAACAACACACCTGTGGAGTGACGAACAATATGCAGAAAAATTTTGGCTTGGCCCTATGCTTTGTGGGAGAATTTTTGCTTTGCTCAGGAAGGCACGGTTTTACGGATGCTTGAGCCATAAGTATTGTGAGTCAAATTAAGGATGGTGATAATCCTGTTTCTTTGATCTTGGCAGAAACTCTTTTAGGACTGGATGTTGTATTTCATGGTAGAGAATCTCAAAACTTCCTTAGGAGTCCCTTGACTTTGCAGATATGGCTGATGGAGCAACTGGATATGATTGCTAGGCCTACAACTGGTAATTATGGTCCTAGTAGTTTTCTTAGTAGGACTGTCATCAAAACTGAGTGTCAAACTAAGAGTGACTAGGTGAAATTCTTAAACAAAAAGTCCAGTGCCTCAATTCGATGGAACTGTTACTAGTGGAAGTGCCCACCCCCTCTACTGCAGTCTTCAAGATCAGATCACATCTTCATGGTTGGATTGCAGAGGGCCACCTCCTATAAGGTGGATAGAATCTTGAGGCAATTCCAATATGAGCAAATACCTGCCAGGTGGAAAAAGAAGAAGACCTTTCACTCCTATGGACACAAATCCTACTTCAATAAGGAAAATGTTGTTGGCCTTAGAGATGGCTGACTGAGTGGATCAGTCTTTTGTCAAGGTTCACTTTCATAGGATGACTATAGAATACTCTAACTGGTTGGTGGACAAGATTGCTAACAAGGAAGCTAACATGGTTGCTATGAGAAAACAGTTTCTCAAAGAAAACTGCGAAAGACATGATGATGACAACTATGAATTTAAAAGAAGGGACAAATATGACAAGGTACCCAGCACAAAAGAAATCAATGATCAACCAAAAGAGAAAAGATTGAAGACAAAATGACTTTCTTGTTTTTGGCTTTGAACATGTTTATTTTAAAAGTTGATGTGAAACTCTTATGTTTAGGAATTATTTAGGACTTGTAGGTTAAGAATTTTGTTTAAGGTTCATGTTCTTGGGGTTTGGTTTTTTATGGTTTGGCTTAGGGTTTGGGTTTTTGAGGTTTGGTTTTTTTTTTTTTTAATGGTTTGATTATGGTTTGGGTTCTTGGATTTTGTGTAATGATATGGTTTAATGGAATGGTTGAACTTTGGAAATTTTTTTAATGGGAAAATGGTGGTTTTGGGAAATTGTGACCAGACCAATGCATGGTTGCCTACGTACCCTTTTGTAGAAGGATCAGGTCATCACGTAGTTCATTGATTTTTTTTTATTTTGCCTTAACTTTTTCCTAGGCCGCCTTTCCGGGTTTTCAACCTAGCAGGCTCTCTCACCCTCTTTTTTTCATTCTCCTTTTGCATAGATTGCCCTTTCGAGTTTTCAACCTACCTTTTTTTTTTTTTTTTTTTTGGGTCAAGCCTAGGAAGGAAAATAACATAATTTACAACCACTTCAGACGTGGTTCTTTCAAACTACCACCTTAGACATGGTACTTCTTCAATTGATCAATGTTGGTTGGCTCAATGAAAGGGTTTGTATCTAAGTCCATCAACTGCTCCCCAGAGTATATTTGTTTGATAATGCATGGGTGTCACGCCACAAACCCTAAAGGGTTCAAAGCATGAGAAAGACATCTCAAAGTACCTGTAGATTTTTCCTTTTTGACAATCCAATCCACAAAAATCATATCAAGTACCAACATCAAGAATTATCATAATAATTATGTTGAATATACTCTCAAAGTAAGTTAGAGCTCTATAACACATTACGAACAAAACTAAAAATCATGTGCCTCCACATAATACATGAACATATTACAAAACTTTGATGATTTAAATGGAAAGTCTCAAAGTTCTCTAAAATATGCAATCCCAACAAAACTCTTGGGCTAACAAGCCTTAAGAGCCCAACTTCTAATAAAATTAACTATTGCAAGCTCCCTTAAAAACAACTAAATCGAATCACCAACCATTAGTAATGTAAGTCTCCCAATTCAACATAAAACTCCAATCACTACCGTTAAGGCAAGCTCCATTCTCATGATATAGCTAATTAATCTGTAAGACTATGAAAAATTAGGATGAGCTAAAACCCAGTAAGTAGCATAATTAATGTGGGTGTTGGAAATGCAAGTTTCATCTTCAACAATAATAATATGACAAGAATGATTTAATAATGAAACACAAAGTTTCTTAAAGTAAATACCTTGAAACTATATACTATAATCTGTGAGCACTAATAATATAATTTTGAAACCATAAAATCTAACATACAGTAATTTATCTCAAATATACCACATTCACAACTAGCATGATATTGTCCTCTCTGGTATGCAGACTCTTAGCCCTATGGATAGCAGCCTCACCCATACTCTCAAGGTTTTTTTCTCTCCCCATGGGCAATAGAGAGAGCACGTCAAATAAGACATCTCTTACATGTGATCTCTTGGCCCCATGGGCAACAGCCTCACCACACACAATCAAGGAACCACTTCTCCCATGGGCAACAAGGAAGAACACGTCATCCAAAGTAAAAGAGCACTGACTTGGATTTGATTTCATTGTACAAAGACTATGAAAACCAAATCGGTGATCATCGGGAAATCACACATGGCATAGTGTTAAAACCACATAAAGCTCACATTACTTAATTAAAAACATATTCTTCCAAGTAGTTTCATAAAAAATTATATAATCCAAGATATTCACAAGTTTTAAGGTTCAACTCATTTCTTGTCAAAGATTTTTATAATTCCCAAATAACATAGAAAGATAAAGATCTTTAAATTTTTAATATATCATAAAATCAATGATTTTCTTATAAAAGATTAAATAACAATATGCTTATTTTCTCATATCAACAATTCATGCATTTCCCCAAATGCAATAGCAAATATGATGCATTTTCATATATATAATCATATATATATATATATATATATTAAAGTTACGACACAATAGTTTTTAGGAAAATATAATTTCCATAAGCAGTTTCCGAAAGCGTGTCTAACCCAAAAACAACATTTATGCAACATGGTTATTTTTCAAAAATCCCATTAAGAAGCTACTTACCTCGTAACCGCAAAAGCCTAATTCTCCAAGCTCCAAAGAAGATTAGCTAGAACCTCAACAATATCAAGCAAACCTAACACAATAAGCATAAAGCTTAAAATTGTATCTAGCTACAATTTAGGAATTGCCAAATAAGCACTTAATTAGGCAAGCATAGTATTTAACCTCATCAATAATAATATATTCCACTTCCAAAATTTCTCAACAAATTGATTCACAAGGCATAAACTTCAATTATAAAGTTAACCCATTTAATATCATCTCCAACATTATGACTAGCTTCCATAAAATTTACACTATATCATTAAGAGACCCATGAAAGCAAAATCAAAATATCCTCTAAGACAAGAAATTTAGGACTTCAACTAACTCCAAATAAACCCAATAGCAATGGAAAAATTGGATTTACCAACTATCACATATTATAACTCAAAACCCCTAAATTTTCCACCATACATAAACCTTAGGTAGTCATCATTAGCACAAACCATATACCCACTCGTCAAATAATTCCACCAATACAAAAATCCATACATAAAAAGACATAAATATCACTTTCAATGCTCATAAATCACATGTGTAACAATATTAAAGTTTAGATAAAAATAACCTCAAGCAAAAAATGTAAAACCCACCAAAAAGATTAGAAATTTTTACCTCAAAAAAAGGATGTGAAGGTGCTTATGGGTTGTCACACCCCTAATGCTCTGACTTAGATCAAAATCAATTCCCATTTTCAAAGTCTATAGAATCATAATCTAAGCTCTGATACTATAACTGTCACGCCCCAAACCCCAAAGGGTCCAAAGCACGAAAAAGACATCTCAAAGAACCTGTAGATTTTCCTTTTTACAATCCAATCCACATAAATCATATCAAATACCAACATCAAGAATTATCATAATAATTTCATTGAATATACTCTTTAATTATTTAGACCTCTATGCTTTTGTGGCCAATGGTCCTTCTAATTGTTGCTTAGAGCTCTGACTTACTTTAAGAGTATATTCAATGAAATTATTACGATAATTCTTGATGTTGGTATTTGATATGATTTATGTTGATTGGATTGTCAAAAAGGAAAATCTACAGGTTCTTTGAGATGTCTTTTTCATGCCTTAGACCCTTTAGGGTTTGGGGCATGACATGGGATCCCAAGAATTTTCCGATGATCTTGCCGGAAAATGATGGTGAAAATGGTGGTGGTAGTCGTGGTGTGGAAGTACCGGTGAGAGAGGGTATAAGAGCAGAGAGGAGTGTATGAGAGAAAATGAAGAAAAGAAAAGAGAAGAAGTGAAGTGAATGAGCCAGCTAAAGACTAAAGAGATAAGTGAATGAGCCGGCCAAATTTTTTTTTTTTTTTTTTTCTAACTGACTGGGACGTCACAGTGGGCTTGCCCAATTTTGCTTGAACTTCCCATTTGCATCTTGAACTGAGGCTTGGATTTCTTTCAACACTAAATCCCCCAACTTCAAATCCCTAGTTCTTACCTTCTTGTCAAAAGCTTTCCTAAGTCTCCTTTGGTAATCTTGAATATGATACTAGGCTTTGATTCTCTTCTCATCTAGCATGCATAACTGGTCATACCTACTTTGCAACCAATTTGCTTCAGGGATTTCACTTTTCAATACTGTCCTTAGTGAATGGACACCCATTTCAATGGGAATGACTACTTCCATCTCATACACCAATGAATAAGGAGTGGCTCCTGTGGAAGATTGAATTGATGTTCTATACCCCTAGAGTGCATAGGGCAATTGCAGGTGTTAGTCCTCGTAATTTTTTGTGCTTTTCTTCAAGATTCGCCCTATATTTTTATTAATAGCCTCCACTGCTCCATTAGTTTGAGGACGGTAAGGTGAAGATTTGTGGTGCTAAATGTTGAATTGTCGCAACAGCTTTTCTATTTCTTCCTTGGAATGCAACCCATTGTTAGAGATAGTTTCATGTGGTACCCCATATCTATAAATGATATTGGTCTGAATGAATTGAGTAACTTTCTTTGAATTCAGAACCTTGTATGAGGCAACTTCTACCTATTTAATGAAGTAATCAATGGCTACGAGTATGAATTCATGGCCATTGGATGCTGTTGAGTGAATCTTCCCAATAATGTCTATTCCCCATGTAGAGAATGGCTAGGGTGACGTCATGGTATGTAATGGCATGAGTGGCATGTGCTTCAAATCTCTATGGACTTGGCATTGATGGCATTTTCAAACATGAGCAACAGAGTCAGCTTCCATAGTAGTCCAGTAATAGCCTTGTCACATTATCTTCCTTGACAGCATGTGTGCATTCATATGTGGCCCATAACTTGACTCATGAACCTCTTCAATTATTTACTGTGCTTCCTTGGCAGTTACACAAAGGAGATGAATCCATCATATGATCTTCTGTAAAGCCTTTCACCACAAATAATGTAATTAGTAGACAACCTCTAGATGGTTAATTGATCATTCTTGTCTACAAAATTCAAGTATGTCCCATCCTTAAGGTAGTGTAGGATGTTTGAATACCATTCACCTTCTCCATTCTTTTCCTCATCCTTTTCTATTGTCATGCAATAGGCTGGTTCTTCTTTCTGTTCCACCACTATTGGTCTGGCTTCATCTTCTTTTGGCCCATCCATCATAGATGGCATGGTTGCTAAAGCATCAATAATCTGATTCTACATCCTTGGCACATATTGATATTGAATCTTGTTGAATTTTGATGCCCACTTCTGAAGACATTCATGATAAGGCATCAGCCTTTCTTCTTTGATCTTGTATTTATTTTGAATCTGGAAGATTATCAAGGCTGAGTCTCCGTACACCTCTAACTCTTTCACCCCTAGTCCTAGGGCTGCTCGTAACCCCATGATACAAGCTTCATATTCAGTGGCATTATTGGTGGCAAGAAAGTTAAGCTTGCCAGAAAATGGGATGTGTGTCACTTTTGGAGAAATTAAGAGAACTCCGATACCATTTCCATTTTGATTTGTTGCTCCATCAAAGTACATCTTCCATGATTCTACCTCAATCCCTATGATATCTTCATCTGGAAAGTCTCCTTGGATTTCTTCAGCTTCTTCTGGTGAACAATGGGCTAAATGATTAGCAATTGCTCTCTCCTTCACAGATTTCTAGGTCACATACTTAATATCAAATTCTGTCAAAAGCAACACCCATTTAGTTGTCTTCCCATCTTGCATAGGCTTTTCCATTAAGTACTTCATAGGATCCATTCTTGCAATCAACAAAACCTTGTAAGCAAGCATATAATGTCTGAGTTTGTGGGTTGCCCATACAAGTGCTATGCATGTTTTCTTTAGTGGTGAATACTTTTCTTCATAAGGCAATATCTTCTTGCTGATGTAGTATATTGCATTCTCCTTTTTAGTCTCCTCTAGGTATTGAGCAAGTAGAGCCCCCATTGCTATATCTGTAATGGTGAGATACAACAACAATGGATTTTCGGGTATCAATGGGACGAGTATTAGTGGTTTTATCAGATAATTCTTGATCTTTTCAAAGGCTTCTTAGCATTGTTCAATCCATATTGTAGGAGCCTCCTTCTTAAGCAGTCGGAATATTGGTTCACATGGCATGGTGAGTTGAGCTATAAACCTGCTAATACTATATCGTCCCCAGAAATCCTTGGATCTCATTTTCAGTTCTTAGAGGCTTCATCTCTACAATGGCCTTGATTTTGTCAGGATCAACTTCAATTCCCCTCTGGCTTACAATAAACCCCAATAGCTTTCTGAATGTGACCTTAAAAGTGCACTTCTTTGGATTCAACCACAACTTGTAGAATGAAATTCTTTCAAAGAACTTCTTCAAAGCTAGTATATGCCCTTCACGATTCTTGAACTTGACTATCATATCATCAACATAAAACCTCTACTTCTTTGTGGATCAAATCATGCAACAAAGTGGTGGCTACATGTTGGTAAGTAGCACCAGCATTTTTAAGGCCCAACGGCATAACCTTGTACCAATATGTCCCCCATGAAGTAATAAAGGAGGTTTTCTCCATATCTTCTGGAGCCATCTTAATTTGATTGTACCCTAAAAATCTATCCATAAATGATGGCAAAGCATGACCTGCTATATTGTTCACCAGGATGTCAATGTGAGGCAAAGGAAAGTCATCTTTTGGGCTGGCCTTATTCAGATCTTGAAAATCTACACAAATTCTGACCTTCCCATCCTTCTTTGGTATTGGAACTACATTAGCTAACCACTCTAGATAGTTGACCACTCTCAGGAATCCTACATTGTACTATTTCTCAACCTCTTCCTTGATCTTAAGAGTCCACTCTAGCTTCATCTTTCTCAATTTCTGCTTGACCGGCTTCATGGTTGGATCTGTTGGAATGCAATGCTGTACTATATCTGTATCAATCCTAGGCATGTCTTCGTATGACCATGAGAAAACCTCTTTGAACTTTGTCAGCAGTACTAGTGCATCTTTCTCAGAAATGGTTAGGGTATTGCCCACTTGTATCATTTTAGGTTCATCATCAGTTCCTAGGTTAATGGGTTGGGTTTCTTCTTTTATATGTTCTAGGTGTCCTTGTTTTAATTCCTTATTATTAAGAGTTTCTTTACCAATTTCAGACATAAAAACATTCAAAGCCAACAAATAAGCAGAACCAGAAATCATATTATAAGGAAAAGAGTTCTCAACAAACTCAATAGACTTAACTAAATCAGACTCAACTAGAATACTATCACAAACAGACTTAATAGGAATAGAAATACTAATAGAAATAGACTCAATGGGTACAGAAACAATCTTCTTGGTAGGGGTGACTAAGTCGACGGTCTTGATCTTCTTGGCAAGAGTAACTGACTTGATGGTCTTGATCTTCCTCACAGAGTCCTCCATGGGGTGAGCGGCTCCTTCCCGTGTTCAATTCTTCAACAAAGTTATGGCTTCAGTGATGCCAAGCGTTTCCTAGCAAGTTCCTTCTTCCCTCAACATCAATACTAGGGGGTCTTCATCCATATAATATGAGGCTTCATCATCAATTTCCATATCTATGGGCTTGTCAATCTCCAAATGTGGGGGTTTAAAGTGTCTCCTTGTGATGTAGGCAATTTTTGTTGGGTCATTTAGATCGGTGTCTTGGGGTTTAAAGAGTCTCCCCTCATTTGTGGATGTTGGGCCATTTGATTGGGGTTCGAAGTGCCTCTCCCTGTTTATAGGTATTGGGTTGTTTGATTAGGGTTCAAAGTATCTCCCGCCTTTTATAGGTATTGGGTTGTTTGATTGGGGTTTGAAGTGTCTCCCCCCATTTGTAGGTATTGGGTTGTTTGATTAGGGTTTGAAGTGTCTCCCCCCACTTATGGATGTTGGGTGATTTGGTTGGAGTTTGAAGTGTCTTGTAGGTCGAAAATAGGATTGTGATGTTGCAGCAGTGGAGTATCTTCTATGCTTACATGCTTTAGTACCGTAACGGGAGTGATAGGCTTGGAACTGGAGCTACTGGCTTAAGTGTAAGCCTTAGGTTCTCTTTGCATCCTTCCTTCAAATCTTAACCTAATTCTCCTCTAATGGCAGGCTTGGTTGGGTTAATCAAAGCTAAGTCACAATCCACATCAATCAAGGACGTTACACCTCCCAACTTGTAATTTAGTGAACATTGCGTTGGTCTAAACAACATGGTCTGTCCTTTACAGTCAATAAGAAATGATCCAGTGACTTTAGGCTATGAGTTGGTGAGTTTGCCACTAGGTACCCGAATCTAATGAAGACCGATGATCCATGGTTACTACCACCACAAGTTGTTGAAAAGGGTGCATACACATTTTTTTGATGGCACACACTATGATAGTTAGGGAAAGCTTTTAACAAATAATACACACAACAAAATATCATACAACAAAATATCATACAACAAAGTATCATACAACATCTCAACAAACATAAATAAACAAACAAACAACAATATCATGCAAGACCATACAAAACTAGGGTACGTATTTGGTCACTTAAGACTAATACAAAGCTCAGCCCTCAACATCCCCAGTTGAGACACCACTATGAGAGACCGTAAAAGTGCCTCTCAAAAAAGAGATTTTTGGGTGTTTTGAAAGACACCTCTCTTTTTGAGTAAGTGGTGTGGAGTAGCCACTTTTTTTTTTTTTTATATACAAAAAAAAAAAAATTAAAAATTAAAAAAAAAAAAAAAAAAAAAAAACAACAACAACAACAACAACTAAATACAAAATACATGATTGAATTGTTCCATTCTCATTGATTGAATAAAAAAGAATACATGTTTGATAAATTGAGTATTACATGGCTTTGGGTCCTAATTACAAACTACCAAAAATTACATGACTTTTTGTCCTAGTTACAATCTACCCAAAATAAATAAAGAAATTAAAAAAAAAAAAAAAACAAAGATAAAGCCTAGGTCTACCTCTCCAAAGACACTTAATTCAGAGGCTAGGTTACAAAATGGGAAGGTGTTAGGCACCCGTTCCGCCCAGACAAAGTCTGGTCTTCTAGACTATTGTGACCAATGTACCTTTTATGCATGACATGAATGATATGTTGCACACATGAACAAAACTAAATCACATAAGTTTATTTATGAATGCACCCTCTTCTTTATTAAAAATTTAGGTCTGTGTTGTGATAAAAATTAATTTTGGTTTAGAAAAATGAGATATGTTTTTTATGTGTAGAAAAACAAAGTTTTTGGAGAGAAAAATCCAAATCTGTGTTTATTAAATAAATCAAAGTCTTTTGGTTTAAAAAAAAATATCAGGTCTGTTTTTTAAAACTAAAAAATTTGGTTTTTTAGTGAAAGAAAAATCAAATATGTCTTATGATAATTTTTTAAAAAAATTAGATTTTTATATTGAAAAAAAAAATCAAATCTGTTTTTATATGTGTAAAGAAAAAAAGAAAATGATTTTTTGAGAAAATGACTATATTCATGAAATAAACCTATGCTACATGCACTAAATGAAACAAACACAACAATTCATGATCCCTTTTTCTATTTCAAAATCTGCTAGGCTAAAAAATTAGATCTACATCTAAAGAAAACGTAGATTAATTTTTAAATAAGAAAAATTCAGATTTGTATCTAAGGAAGATACAAACCAGTTTTTGATTAAGAAAAATTCAGATCTACATCTAAGGAAGATGCAAATCAATTTTTGATTTGAGAAATTTCAAATCTGCATCTAATGAAGATGCAAATCAATTTTTGATTTTAGAAAAATTCAAATTTACATCTAAGGAAGATGCAAATCAAATTTTTGATTAAGAAAAATCCAAATCTACATCTAATAAAGATGCAAATCAGTTCTTTTATTAAGAAAAGATATGATAACAAGTCGATTTTTGAAAAAACAAAAAAAGAAAAAGATTTCAGCGATAAAAGCAACATAAACATGTTCTAATAAAGAAAATATTGACAACATATGAGATGAACATTGGAAAATCAAACTAAACACATATTTATTCATGCATCACAAAATTAAAAGAACTAAAAGAAGAAGTAAAGAAAAGCTACCTCTTGCATGGACATACTCTTTTTTTCTCAAGAGAATATTTTAGGGTTCAAAGAAATTTATGCAATTGTCTTTGAAACCTAAAAATCCTTGCTTTCAAAAAAGAAATTCTTAAGACTAAAGCCTCCAGAATCTCTTTAACATTAGAGAGAGAATATCAGAAAAGGGAGTCAAAAATATGAGAAATTTGGGAGCGTGAAAAAGTGTGCTGAATTTTGAAATGCAGTCTCTATTTATAGAGGTTGGGAGACTCGAAAAAATAGCTTAGATGATTAGAATGCAAAACTGGGACGCATCCTTCTTCTAAAAAGTTGAAAAGTATTTTAACGTCACCCAAAGACCAACAGGCCAAAACCCTAATGTGTGCCATTCAACACTTTGAAAGTGCCATTCGGCACTACAAAAGTGCCGATTGACACTCCAAAAGTGCCAAATTTTGGATGCCAATCGCGCTTTCGGGTTCGGGTGCGTTTTAGACTCCTATTTTAGATTTTCTTGAGCCAGGACTTGCACTTAGACATGTTTTTAATCCGTATTCTGAAATTTTAACTCTATTCTGAATAATTCAGGTCTTTTTAGTGACAATTATCCCGTAGATAAATACTCTAAAATAAATCTTGGTAAAGTCCAGATTATCCACAATTTTATTGTTATCCAATTATCCCCTTATTCCCATGCAAGCAATCCTATTTTAGATACTAACTATCAACCAATCAAAAACTTATGTAATTAATTTTAATTTTTTAACCAATCAGAATTAATTTAAATTAATCATGCATGGTCGACTCTACCTAGACACAATGCATGCTAACTGTGCAAACTTGATCATGCGATATCTTTTGATCCGATAGTCCAATTTGGAAACTGTGCATTCCATCGCAACCGTTAGAACCTCGAGATCATTTTTATGATATGCAATGAACAAATTAATGCATGTAATGCAATCATGATTTTTGGGTACATGGATGGTCATTTTAGTCATTCTCCTTGATTAAATCATGGGTGCAAAATCGAGTGTCTACACTAGAATAGAGTTCCAAGAATATACTTGAGAAATTGGCTCAAAACACACCGCCTAACAATTTGGAATATAAAAAAATACATCAACAACTTGAAATATTAAATGCAAGTACATCTTTTTCTTTTTAGCGATCATTGTCAATGGCATTCATTCTTTCTATTTAACAAGGACCTTTACCACTTATCTCAGTGTCACTAAGTCAGTGAGCAATCTATAGTGCTTGAACCATCAACAATTCTTTATTTTTTTCTTAATAGTTGAATACAATTGACACTCATCTGGGATTAAACCTATTATGTCATAGTGCACAGAAAAAACTATGTATCTGTTCCTACTGCATATAAATGAAAACAAAAGAAAGCAAAAAAATCCATCCATTTGCTAATGAGCTAAATCTGATGAAAAAAAATATAAGCATAATTTGATTAACGTTAAAAACAAACCAAACCAAACAAAACAAAAACTTTGTATAGAGAATGAAACAGAAAAGATTCAGAGACAATGTCATTCAATTCTAACTCCGAGGTTTTTGGTAAGAATAGAATGACAAGAAAAAAAGATTACTAAAATATATATATATATATATATAAAAGAAAAATAAATAAATAAATAACACATAGAGAAGAAGATTTGGAGGCAGAGGTGTACCAGATCAAAGGAATTGCGGCAAAGATGAGAGATGATTACCAATGAGACATTCCTTGCCTTCAAACAATGGCACTCATTAATCAACAAAAATAAAATAATATAAAAATAAACTTATAGTGAGATCAATCTGATGAAGAAGAAGCAGATGAGTAGGTCGAGATGAGTGGGTGAACCAAATTTCAAAACCTAATGGATACCCAACCTGTTGGTGGGAAAGAATGTGAGTGGCGATAGCCATGGCAAGGAAGAAGACTAGGCTTGGGCCTGGGACGAGGCCAAACCTAAATAGAGTGGTGATGGTAAGGACGTGAGGCGGTGGTGGTGAAGATGGAGTTGACGGCAGAAGCTTGTTTATGGCACTGAAGAGATTTGTTAGTGAAGAGATTTTGAGAGAGTGAGAGAAAGTGTAACGACGCTAAGTGAAAACCTAAGTGGGAAGGGGGAAAAAAAAGCAGAGGTAAATTTTGGGGTAATAGAGGGAAAAAGTGCCGCAAAATAGGTACCTATTGTGGCGGTCATCTCAAAACCGCTACAACTTACATATTGCGGCAATTTCCCATACTGCCGCTCTAGTATCCTCGCAAAATGCTATATTTATTGCAGCAGGTTTTTGGAGCACTGCTATATCTAAGTTACCACCACTAAAACACATATATTGCAATGGTTTTATGTACTACCGCTATAGTACACTGCAAAAGACTAGAACTACTGTGGCGGTCCAATGGAACGCTGCAATAGATCCCATGTATAGTGGTGGTTAGAAAAAATGCCGCAATATGTGACATATAGTGGTAGTTTTTGCACCCGTTGCAAAAAACCTGCCGCAATAGCTTATTTTTCTTGTAGTGGGGACCATAATTTGACTCCCTACAACGACTCTAAAAATAGACCTTCTTGATGTGATGTCGAATGCCATAAAAAATTTAAGTGTGTTTTCCTCATCACCAATTGGTTTTGAAGTAGAATGGCATAATTCACAATCCGACACTTTACAATTAAACCTGCTAATAGTCAAGTTATTGATTACCTTTGTGACAGTATCAAAACTTGTAAAACAAAATTCACATCAGAATCTAGGAATGAGCACACACATAAGCTTTATACTATAAACCAAAAAGATAAATAAAATAGCTTCTAACTTATGTTTCTGTACATGCACCACTGGATATCATATCATGATAGCATCTTCGCCTTCCTACACATCTATTTGTATGTCTTCCTCTTCAACTTCAATATGGGGATTTTCAAACCTGTGCACGATAACCTAAATGTACAAACTGTCCTCAGTATGAAAGATTTAAATAATTAAAAATAATAATATTTATAAATAAATCTATGATAGCTATACCAAAAGGAGAAAATTGGTGAGACAGTTCACATAAAATTAGACTTCAGTATAGAATCTCATAACTTTGGATGAGATGTCAATTTAAAATCTAATTGGATTTTCTCTTAACTTTAGACGAGATGTACTTGATGATGGCTAACTGTCACGTGCAGAAAGTTGTTAGCTGGTATGAGAAACATGAAGAACAAGGGTTGTATTTTCCATGTTATGTGATTGTGTGATATTTATTTAATTTCAATAAAAGTCATTTTTGAGTCAAATTAGGAGATTTGATTAGAACATTGTTGTTAATGTTAAGGTTGTTATGTAGTAGTCCAAATCTTTAATATTTGAGTTGCAGTGGTTCTTATATTTTGGGTTGATCAGTTATCCATGTTGTATTCAAGTTGTTGAAGTATTTTCAAATAAAGGCATCTGAATTATCTATCAAAGTGAATACTAAGGAGGCTGGATACCTCGAAACAATCCAGTTATTATTTTCATTGTGTCCTCTCAAAATTTCACAACCACCACAGGTAACGATAAGGAACCATACATTCCAAAGTGGTATCAGAGCCTAGGGATGGACCAAAGAGTGGAGCAGATGGAACAAAACACCAGTTCTCTGATGAAAGGACAGCAACTATTGGTCGAGAGGATGACAGAAGTATTTGACAAGCTTGCCACACTTTCAGCCAGTCAAGACAAAGCTGAGGGGTCACGTACTGCCTCTAGGAAAAGACCAACGGGGCGAGATTATCAAGAGGGAAATCACTCTAGGGGCAGCCACCATTCATATGCTCCTCGTTTGGTGAAATTAGATTTCCCAAAATTTAACGGAACCGAAGATCCAACCAGTTGGATTTGTAAGGCCAAACAATTTTTTTGTTTCCATGATACTCCAATTGAAGACTAGGTGGCCTTAGCTTCCTTTCACCTGGAAGAAGAGGCTCAACTTTGGTACCAGTTGTTGCAGCAAGATACTAAGATAATTACTAAGGCTACGTTGAAGGCGGGACTCTTGGCTCGCTATGGACCAACCCAATTTTATGACTATTTTGGGGAACTCACTAAGTTACAATTTACAACAAACAGGTACAATGAAGGAATATCAGTCACGTTTTGAGCACCTTTTGGCAAAGGTGGGTCACTAACCGCACACACGCCAAGTCAGTTGTTTTGTAAGAGAATTGAAAGAGATGATCAAGGCTGATGAGTTAGCAGGACTACCCTAAGATTTGACAACTGCCATTGGGCTGGCGCACTTGTTTGAGGCTCGAAACCAATCACTTCGATGCTCTTTAGCAACAGTTTCCACTGTCAACAGAACTACAACACCTTCTACTAAGGAGGAAGGCAATTCCCGACCACCATTCATGCTTTGCTAAATGTCACTCGCTGAGCTTAAGGAGCGTCGAGAGAAAGGCCTTTTGTTATAATTGCAATGAGAAGTTTGCTCTTGGACATCAATGCAAGAAGTTGTTCTTAATTGAAGCTTGTACTGCAGAGGAAGATGAGACGTGGTTATGGATATTGAGTCCAATGATGAACCGGAAACACCAGGCGTATCTTTGCACGCAATCAGTGGTGGTAATTCTCCTGACACCAAGAAGGTACCAGGCAGCATTCTGGCGGTCCCTACAACAGTTTTATTGGATTCTAGAAGTTCCCACAACTTTATCAGTGAAGGTCTTGCTCGGAAGCTTAGTTTGCAGCCCAGAAAGAATCAAAGCATTCGTGTAATGGTTGCTTCAGGTGATAAACTCACTAGCAAGAGAATTTGTGCTGGAATCGCCATTAAACTTGGTATGCTCCTCACTCATGCAGATTTTTATATATTGCCTTTAGAAGGCTATGATTTGGTTGTGGGAACCCACTGGTTGCATACTGTTAAAAATACTGAATAATTGTATAGTATTTCATAATGAAGGAATATACATGCAATGCCTTTATATATGAGGCATATGTATGTGGTACAAGTAAGCATATGTGTGCGATACAAGTAAAATGTAGTACAAGTACAAGTGTGCTATACAAGTAAAGTAGCTGGGCCTAAAGCCTATAACATAATATACATTAACAGTCCCCCTCAAACTCAAGGTGGATGTGAGACCAGTTTGAGGTTGTCAACCAAATCATGAGTGCGTCCCTTAAGAAGTGCCTTGGTGAAGATATCTGCAAGTTGATCTTTGGAGGAGACAGAGAAAAGCTTGAGAGCACCATGGAAAAGATGAGAACGGATAAAATGACAATCAATCTCGATATGTTTAGTTCGTTCATGAAAGACATCATTATGAGCAATATGAATGGCACTCTGGTTGTCACAATAAAAGGGAGTAGCAGAGGATGTGGACACACCCAAATCCTTAAGAAGCCATTGTAGCCAAAGGAGCTCAGATGTAGTGTAGCGGGCCACGAAAGTTTATTTCTTACTTCACCAAGCAATCAAAGAAGAACCAAGGAGAAAGCAGTAACCTGTAGTGGACCTACAATCAGTGGGATCTCCTGCCTAATCAGCATCAAATAATGCACGGAGTACAAGAGGAGACTAAGCTGAATAAAAAAGGCCATGGAAGAGAGAGCCCTTCAAGTATCGTAGAATGCGCAGAACAGCAGCATAGTGAGTCGATCGTAGAGCAGACAGATACTGGCTCACCTGATGAACAGCATAAGAAATGTCTGGACGAGTGACTATGAGATAAACTAGGCTGCCAACCAATCGTCTGTAAAGAGAGGGATTAGATAATGGTTTCCACCTTGAGGGTGTCAAATGCGCATTAAGTTCAACTGGAGTGTCAACAGTCTTGATGTTAGTAAGTCCAGCTCGAGATAAAAGGTCAGATGCATACTTGGCTTGAGTAATATAAAGACCATCTGTGGAACGAGTGATCTCAAGACTCAAGAAATAGCTGAGATGTCCAAGGTCTTTCATCTCAAACTGCTGGCTAAGAAAATCCTTGAGTTCTTGAATACCACTGAAGTCATCACCAGTTATTATCATATCATCCTCATATAGGAGAAGCAAAATGGTGCCTTTATCATTGCAACGAAGAAATAAGGCAGAATCATAAGGACTGGCAGTGTAACCCAAGCGAAAGATGGTGGAGTTAAACTTGGCAAACCAAGCTTGTGGAGCTTGTTTAAGGCCATAAAGTGCACGTCGAAGGCAACAAACCTTGTTTGTTTCAACAGAAAGACCAAGAGGAGGTTGCATATAGACTTCTTCATGCAGATCCCCATTAAGGAAGGCATTTTTAACATCCATCTGAAAAATGTCCCATTTACTAGCAGCGGCAACAGCTAAGAGGGCACGAACAGAGGAGATACGGGCAACTAGAGCAAAAGTCTCTTCATAATCAATCTCATACTCTTGTGTAAAACCTTTTGCAACAAGACAAGCCCTGTAGCACTCAATGGACCCATCAAAGCAAGTCTTGATCTTATAGATCCACTTACAACCAACTACAGACTGACTAGGAGGGAGAGTAACCAGATCCTAAGTATGGTTTTTGGTTAATGCATCAATTTTCTCTTTCATTTTAATTTGCCATAAAGGGTCAATAGATGCCTTACGATAGGTTTGAGGCTCATAGAGTGTAGCAAGGGCAGTGTAACAATGATAGTCAAGTAAATGTGTAGGAATGGATCTTACTCGAGTTGAGTGTGGAGGTGGAATGTCTTGTGGAGGATCTTCAGGCAGAGCAAGAGCAGGGGACCTAAGCTCAAGGTGGGGTAGCTCGTCATCAACCTGTTCATCTACAACCTGTCTAGGAGAATCATCAAAAATATCTGGAGATTGAATAGAGAAGTCCAAAGGAGGATCAAGAGTATCTGTAGAAGGAACAGGAGACTCATCTGAAAATATTTCTAAAACAGAAGAGTTAGTTAGGGAAGAACGAAAGTGAGAAAGTTCAATAAACAAGCAGTGTTCCCAAAAGACAACATTACGGGAAACACAAAGACGATGAGAGACAGGATCATAGCACCGATACCCTTTTTGAGTTTCACCATAACTAAGGAAACAACAAAGTCCAGATCGAGGCTCAAGTTTGTTGTGCTCATGAGGCTGAAGAAGAACGAAGCAAGCAGATCCGAAGTAACGAAGGTAATGATAGTCAGGGGGTGACCCAAAAAGGCGCTCATACGGAGTTTGATTATGGATAACAGTGCTTGGAATGCAATTAATGGCATGAACAACATGAAGAGCGGCTTCACCCCAAAATGGGGCAGGAACTTTGGCAAAAAGAAGAAGAGCACGGACAGTGTTAAGAATATGACAAAGTTTTCTTTCGGCTCGACCATTTTGTTGAGAGGTGCCTGGACAGATTAGATGACGTACAGTGCCATAGGAATGTAACAGAGCTTGAAAAGCATATTGAGTATATTCAAAAGCATTATCAGAACGAAAAGTTTTGATATGTTTGGAGAATTGTGTTTCAACCATTTTTACAAAGTTACTGTATATTGGTAAGATTTCAGAACGAGATTTCATAGGAAAGATCCAACTATAAAGAGAATAATCATCAATAAAAACAACAAAATAATGAGATCTACCAATACTAGTAATAGGAGAAGGTCCCCAAACATCAGAATGAATTAACTTAAAAATACTATTAGAGATAGATTCACTATTATTGAAAGGTAAAGCTGGCTGTTTTCCTAATTGGCGTGAAGTATAATCAAAATTGTCTTTGGACACAGAACCCAACAGACCCTTAGAAGCTAACTGTTGTACCCGAGTAGATGAGGCATGACCAAGACAAGAATGCCAAAGTGTGAGAGAAGGTAAGGAAGAAACTGCAGCAGCAACAGAGACAGGAGCAACAGGTGGAAGATAAAGATTGTCCACGGGAAACATACGTCCAACCCTAGAACCGGTCCCAAGCTCTTGCCCCGTCCTCGGATCCTACACAATACACCTAGAATAGTAAAAAATAAGGCGATATCCTAGTTCAGCTAATTGTTCCACAGAGCACAAATTATAGGATAGGTCAGGTACATGGAAGACCCCAGGAACAGAGAGGTTAAAGGTTGAAACAAAACCTAAACTATTCCTATGCATGGTGGAACCATCAGCTATATGAATATTAAGAGGATGTGGTGCAGGGTCAAGTTTGGAGAATAAGGATGAGTGAGGTGTCATGTGATTGCAACAGGCAGAATAAAAAAGCCAAGTTTGAGACTTACCGGGCAGAACTGAGAGAGTAGTGGAAAGAGATGCATTACCAACCATACGAACGACCTAAGCTATGATCTCCTGTAGTTCAGTGGGGAAGAGGTTGATAGTGGATCCAAAAGACTGGGACTCAGCTGAAATGGAAGGCATCAGCGGAGCAGGCTTAGTATTAGCAATAGCAGTAGTAGATTTGTTGCGATGGTAACAAGTCTCAATAGTGTGGCTAGGACGCTTGCAATAATTGCAGAACTTCTTGTTGGTCTGCTTGTGACGATTGCTAGAGTCAGAGGAATCACCTGATTGCTAAGGTTGCTCAATGGCAGGAGCAGAAGGAGTAATAGCCAAAACATTGAACTTATTCTAGGCTTGAAGGGTTGCAAGCCGAGCTTCTTCTCTAACCAACTCGTTTACAGCAGTATCAAGGGAGGGAGGAGGACTGCGATTAAGAAGCTGACCTCGGATGGGCTCAAAGTCCTTGTGAAGTGACATCAGGAATTCATAGAGACGAAATTCATCTCTAACTGTAGCATATTGCTGAGCATCCTTTAAGCATGCCCAAATTGGATCAGAAAGGTCAATTTGGTCCCAAATGAAGCGAAGCTGATCATAGTAGTCATTGATGGATTGCCCTGGTTCTTGTCAAAGTTGATGCAATTCAACTACTAACTGATATTTCATGGATCCGTGAGTAGTGGAGTACCTTTTGGCCAACATATCCCATGTTGATTTTGCATCATCAAAGCTGCCCAACAAATTGGAGATGAAGGGAATGGAAGCATTCTGAATCCATGTGAGGATCATGTTGTTGTGACTATCCCATTCAATCACGCGACCAAGGAAGGCAGCATCTTCTTCACTTGCTCCCTTAACAGGAATGGTAATTGCACCAGTACAATAATGCCAGAGCATGCGACCCTTAAGAAAACTGCACATAGTTTAAGATCAAGATAAGTAATTCTTGTTCCCCTCCAATACAGTATTGATGGGGCGAGGAAGAAAAACAACATTTTTATCCATTTAGAAACACAATATGTAAAAACAAACTGCAAAAACGAAATCTATGCAAAAAACTAGGTAAGGAGAACCTGGACTGCAAAAGTCAACCCTGTAGAAAAGTCAACGGTCAAAGTCAATAGTCAAGGTCAATGGTCCAGTCAACGATGACGTCAACTGCACGTGGTGGGTGATGTCAACAAAAGGTGGATAATGACGTTAACCCTAGGTGACATGGTAGTATGACGTCATTGATGACGTCAGCAAGACCTGAAGGTGGCGCGTGAGGCGCGTGACTGAGGCCCGGCTTCTTTGGGCAGCGCGTGAGGGCATGTGCGGGCTCCAATGCTTGTGAGACTTCCACAATTGTGTAGATTGAGGTGAGCCGATCACTGTGGTACCTGCAAAAAGGTTATCGGAGCAAGATGCACGGCAGAGACGGTGATTGCAGTGGTCTGTGTGGTGCAGGACTCCTCAACGACAACGGCTGCAGGCCCAGAACCTAAGGACAACGGCTGTGAGACGTTGAAGGTTCAACGGTGAGTGGCTGCAATGACTGTTGTGACGGCGGAAGTGATAAGGGTGGAGTAACACCAAAAGAGACAAGACTGCTAAGAGAAAAGTCAGAGCAGTGGCTCTGATACCATGTTAAAAATACTGAATAATTATATAGTATTTCATAATGAAGGAATATACATGCGATGCCTTTATATAGGAGGCATATGTGTGTTGTACAAGTAAGCATATGTGTGCGGTACAAATAAAGTGTAGTACAAGTACAAGTGTGTTATACAAGTAAAGTAGCTAGGCCTAAAGCCCATAACATAATATACATTAACACATACATTAGGGGAGATTTTACTGGATTTCTCCAAGCTCATTATGAAGTTTAATAGTGCTGGAAAAGAGGTTACGCTTAAGGGATTATCAGATAAATTCTTGGATGGACGAGAAATGGAGAAGGTAGCCAAGAGACAACCTACTACTACCAGGGCATTTATTCAAATTTTGGCTATGAATGGGGGGAAAAATCACAAATAGAACAGAGAAGGAAAGCAATTGTTGGATATTTTTGTTGGTATTTTCAGGGAACCTACTGACTTACCACCGTATCAAACTCAAGATCACCACATTCCTCTACAGCCAGGTAGCTCAATGGTTTGTTCAAGACCTTACCGTTATCCTTATTATCAAAAAGCAGAGATTGAGCTGTTGATGATTGAGATACTTTCAACTAGAGTTATACAGCAATAGCCCGTTCTCTTCTCCAGTTATTTTAGTCAAAAAGCAAGACAGGACGTGGGGTATGACAGTATGTGTATTGATTATCGATCCTTGAATCAAATTACAATTAAGGATAAATTTCCAATTCCAGTTATTAAGAGTTATTGGGTAAGTTAAATGGAGCTATGTTCTTTTCGAAGTTAGATTTGTGCTTTGGGTACCATCAGATTCAAGTCCAAGCTGCTGATGTGCAAAACACTGCATTCCAAACTTAACATGGGCATTTCAAGTTCCTTGTCATGCCATTTGGTCTTACCAGCTCTCCATCAACCTTCCAAGCTTTAATGAACAATGTGTTCAAGGAACAATTACATAAATTTATTCTTGTGTTTTTCGGTGATATTTTGGTGTACAATGCAACTTGGGAAGAGCATCTCCAACATCTTCAAATTACCTTGGAAATTTTAGGTTGTCACCATCTCTTTGTTAAGAGAGAAAAATGTCAATTTGGCCAGATTGAGGTTCAGTATTTGGGGCATGTTATTTCCCAGGAGGGGGTTCATGTTGGTCCTGAAAAAATTTCAGCAATGGTGCAATGGCCGAAACCCAAGACTCCAAAGGCTATGAGAGGTTTTCTTGGTCTAACGGGTAATTACCACAAGTTCATACAAGATTCTGGTAAGATTGCCGCACCACTAACACACATGCTGAAGAAAAATTCATTTAAATGGACTGCACTTGCAGAGGTGGCATTCCAAAAGCTCAAGGATATGTGCCATGACCAAAGCACCGGTATTGGATCTTCCCAGTTTTAATCACACTTTTGTGGTTGAATGTGATGCTTCCAGATCAGGCATAGGGGCTGTTTTGAGACAAGATTTTCCTATCGCATTTCATAGCCAAGCTCTAAATGGGAAGAATTTGCTGATGTCATATGAAAAAGAAATGTTAGCACTTGTAATGGCAGTGCTTAAATGGCAGCATTACCTTTTGGGAAGGAAGTCTGTAGTTCGGACTGACCAGAGAAGGTTAAGGTATCTTTGGTCTCAGAAAATCACAACAGAGGCTCAACATAATTGGCTATACAAACTCATAGGTTTTGACTTTACTATTGAGTATAAGAAGGTAAGCGAAAACAAAGTAGCTGATGCTTTGTCTCGTCGAGATGAGGTTCAAGAAGAAGAGCAATTGATGGCTGTATCAGCACCAGTACCTCAGTGGCTGGAAGTAATTCGTGAAGAGCAAACAGCCAGACCAGAAGTACAACAGCTAATTCAGAAGGTTACAGCAGATGAAGACGTGGGTCCCTGGGAATTAAGGAATGGGTTCTTTTCTTTAAGGGTCGGATTTATGTAGCTTCAGATTCGCCTATGCGAAGAGACATAATTCATCAGTTCCATGCTAGTTCTCATAAAGGCTTTCACAAAACCTTCCATCAAGTATGTGAAAATTTTTATTGGCATAGGTAAGTGTTGTAAGTGTTGCCCAGGTCTATTTTTTGTGATCGTGATCCAACTTTTACTTGTGGTTTTTGGACTGAGTTATTCCGTCTCAATGGCACTTGCTTCAATTTCAGTTCTGCATACCACCCTCAAACTGATGGGTAGAGTGAGGTGATTAATAAAACATTGGAGATGTATTTGCATTGTTTCACTAGTGCTAAACCCAAACAATGGGTAAAATGGTTGTCTTGGGCAAAGTTTTGGTATTATACAAGTTGGCATTTAACTGGTAAGCGAACTCCCTTTGAGGTGGTGTACGGTAGGGAACCTCCATCCTTGCTGGCTTACATTACCAAGAACAGCTAAAGTCGCAAATTGAAGAGGAATTGATAAGAAGAGATCAAGTTCTAGGCGATTTAAAAGAAAATATGTAGGCTGCCCAAGTTAGAATGAAAAGAAACTATGATTCCAAACACAGGGAAAAGGAATTTGAGGTGGGAGCTTGGGTGCATGTGTGTCTTCAACCTTATAGACAAGTTTCTGTAGCCCTTAGAAGGAATGCAAAGCTAGCTCCACAGTATTATGGTCCATTTCAAATCCTGCATGGCAAGCATTGGACAGGTAGCTTACAAGTTGGACTTGCCCTTGGATTCTCGAATTCACCCAATTTTTCATGTATCACTATTAAAGGAGAAATTGGGATCCAAAGTTTCAACACAACCACAACTACCACTTCATATGGAGGGTCAAGATGAATTGCGAGTAAGACCACAGGCTGTTTTGGATAGAAGGCAAAATAAGACAGGTTTTAGTACATTGGCAGGGGTTACCAGCCACTGATGCTACGGGGGAAGATTTGAATAGCGTGGTACATCAGTTTCCTCAATACACTCTTGCGGACAAGGGTCCTTTCTAAGGAGGGAGGAAAATGTCCTGTGTAGGAAGTTGATAGCTGGTATGAGAAATGTGATGAACAGGGGTTGTGTTTTCCATGTTATGTGATTGTTTGTTATTTATTTGATTTCAATAAAAGTCATGTTTGAGTCAAATTAGGAGATTTGATTAGAACGTTGTTGTTAACGTTAAGATTGTTTAGTAGTCTGAATATTTAGTAGTTGAGTTGTAGTGATCCTTTTATTTTGGGTTGATCAGTTATCCATATTGTATTTACGTTGCTGTAAGTATTTTCAAATAAAGGCATCTTAATTATCTATCAAAGTGAATACTAAGGAGGCCGGATATCTCGAAACAATCCAGTTATTATTTTCTTTGTTCTCTCAAAATTTGACAGCCACCATAGGTAACAATAAGGAATCATACGTTCCACCAACTAAATTTTTTGTTTTGGAAAAGTTATGAATTATTTTGAAAAGTCATGTTGTTTAGTGCCATGACTCTGCATTGTCTATAAATTAAGGGCTTGAATCATATTCAAATACACGATTTTTCAAGAAACTTACCCAGTTCCTCAACAATGTTTTGCTTATGTTCCTTCCAAATTTACACGTGTGTGGATTAAGATAAGACAACTTTAGAATAAGTTATGGGACTCCGAATTAGTATATAAGATAGGCTTCTTTCAACCACAAATTTCTTAGTTAGTGTCGAAACCTTAAAAGATCTACAAAAGGAAGAACACATAATAGTGAAATCTATCGTTTCAAGAAACGAAATTTCAATTACAGTCATTGATATTAACAATCACAAATTATATCAATATCTTGTGATCATTCTAAGATCTGTTTCTTCCCCGTAATCTTTGCTGCAGGAGTTTTTATGTAACATGGGGCATCACCTCTTCCACATAGAGGGTATGGAAAGACTTGAAATGGTCTGCTCAGCCACATTAATTTTCTTGATCTCTCGGGTAAAGGGATCCCACAACACCAGGTGCCCCATAGTGTCAGTCAGAAAGAACTTACCGTTCTTCCATAGACCCAACGGACGTCCCAAAAGCGATGCAGGTATAATGGTAAAGAGTTTGGTCCACAACTCCTTAACACCAAATTCAAGCAGCACCCATAAATTACAGGTTATATTACTCGATTCAGAAGTGTAGTGTATCATAGCAACGCGTTTTTTTAACTCCGTAAGAGTCCTCCACCGCCTATAATTGTTATTCTCAACACAGCATTTATCTGGCACCTTCATCATGCTGAAAGTCTCTTGGCTCATATCAAAAGCAACAATCTCGTTTTTGAGAACAAGAGTATCTGCATACCAGTAAAAACCCCCATCTATATAAAATGTCAATTTCTTTCCATCTAGAAATCCATATGGGAGATCGACACAAAGCTCAGTCCAAGAACCACGGTTTTACACTATACAGTTGAACATACTGAACAGGTCTACATTTACCTGGCATGGGAGGTAAGTACGAATTCTCACCACCTTCAAGTCATTAGATTTCAAGTCCAAACCGAACCCAAAATTGTCTCCTTTTATGATAGATCCAGTGGGACGTTTACAATGAGAGAAGTTCCATGGACCCTTGAATACCCTTTTGTGTAAGGATTCCATATAATAGTATCGGAGCAGGGGCGGAGCCACATAGTGGCTTGGGGGGGCCATGGCCCCTGCACACACACACACACAAAAAAATTCCATTAGACTATGAAGAAAAAATAAATGGGCCCTCCCAACATTGGACAACCGACCCCCCTACCCATTTCTCAACTATTCTCCTAGCCCAACCCAGCCCTAGCTTTAGTTTTAGGTAATTCCAAATATAACAAAAAGCTGCTGGCCCATGGAAATACTCTGAGTCCAACATTTAAATACTCTTAAGTTCAAATAACAACAAAATTACATTTTCCCTTCATCTCAAAAAACCCACCTTGACACACGGAATCCCTTGTCCCTTTTTATTTTTTATTCTTTTGTTTTGGCTTCTTTGATACAGTTTCATTCTTTCAGCATTGGTACAGCTGCCTACTAGCCCCCAAAACTCCAGTCCTCTGTTCTGTCCTCACAATCCGAAAAAATAAATAAATAAATTCTAACCAATTTTTTCTTTCTTCATCGGCTGATTCAGCTTTAGTTTTGGAACTTGGTTATTTTGTCTTCTTTGATACACTTTTAGCACTGGTACCACTGCCTACCAGCCCTTAAAACTCCAGTCCTCTGTCCTCACAGTCTAAAAAAAAACTGACCAATTTTTTCTTTCTTCATCAATTGATTCAGCTTTAGTTTTGGAACTTGATGACCACCTGGTGAGTTTTCTTCTCTTTCTTAAGCATTAGACATTCATGATTCATCTCTTTTTAGTGTCTTTTTTTTTTTTTTCTCAACTATCATTAAAAACTTTCAGGAAAGTCTAAAATTATTTTTTGATTGATAGACTTATTGTCTCTGTGTTGACCCTTCAGTTTCTATAGCAATACAGAATGAGCTTTCTCAGCTATGAAGTTGTTAAAACAAGATTTCACAATAGAATGGAGAATGAGCTTTTGGCAATAATATGATAGTTTATAGAAAGAGAAATTGCAGAGAATTTCACTGTTGAGAAGATAATGGATGAATTTTATTTCATGAAAAATCGTCATCAGGCATGATTTGATGTGCATGTTCTTTTTTGTATGTACATTGAAACTACACAGTTTTTCATGTTTATTAATGTTCAAGTATATGATGATATATAAAGTTGATAATTTTGTATCCAATAGACTTAAGATTATATTAGTATATCTTTGTTACAACCCGGCGCCCCCCAAGTAATTATTCTGGTTATGCCTCTATTGAAGCGTGCATGACAGTTTAGACAGAGAAAGCCATCACTGGAAGCCACAATTTTGTCGCAATGAATGCAACATAAGTTATAATCAAGTAAATGTAGAGGAGTCTAAGGTGTCACGCCTTTGCCTTCGAGAGTGTCATAATAGAGGATCGAGCAAACTTGTTTTGCACCAGTGTATTAATCCCTGCCTTCGACAAGGAGGAACGGTGATCATCGGGTTTTTGAGGCTAATGATAATGGAGTGGTTCAGGAGGTTTTTGGAGAAGAAATCTGGGTTTCCAATGAGAGAATTCCAGGTTTTGCAGCAGGGCGGCGTTATGTAGAGTTCAGGGGGTTCAAATGAACCACCTGAGCTGACTTTTTTGTATAATATATAATATTTTTTGTTTCTAATTTTTAATTGGTTCCTCCTAAAATGAAAATCTGAACATCTTGACCCCAAAAATTTTTAAAGTCTAGTTGAAATAAGCTTAAATATGATATTCTTAACAATATCATAGTCTTTTTAAACACACACACACACAAAGTAAAAAAGTAAAAATTTGTTCATCTTAAACCTAAAAAATTTAAAAAAAATTTAAAAAAAAAAAAAAAAACCCTATTTAGATCCTAACAAATTTGAAATAAACTAATAGAAAATTCTTAGTTTACATTGTACTATCAATTAAAGATTTATATTGTCTCTAAACAAATGCATGTTGTACATTTTTGCAAATTTGTACAATATTGTACACATTTGTTTAGTCTACAATGTAAATCTTACATTGATAGTACAATATAAACATATAATTTTCCTAAACTAATAAATAAAAGTATTTTAAGTAGTAATAATTAAAGTTCACTTAATGAAAATAATTAATATGTTCATTGTATTAATGAAAAAATATGTCAAAAAAACTCATAGTTTATCATTTATTATTTTGCTAGTACATACTATAGATAAATTTGTAATAAGAAATCTTTGTAGAGTGCAACATTCATTTCTTACCCAAAATACATCTTCATGTTAATCCCCTAGAAAAAAATCCTAGAGCCGCCACTATTTTGCAGATAGATTTGAATCGAATAAGAGATTTTGGAGCAGCAATGACAGTATCTTCACCAACAGCTCTTCAGGAACATAGGTTGACATTGCTCTCTTTCGTGAAACGTACGCACGCATAGCTTCAATGGAGGATTGCTCTCCAAGTCTCTGTATCTAATAATAAATAAAGGAGCCTAAGGGTATATATAAATCCTAGTCCATCTTAATCCTAGTTCAAGCCGACTTAGAATACAAGTAAAGAAATCCTATTTCTACTGGAGGTACGACTTTTGTAGTTCTATCAACCTAGGGATTAACTTCTTATACAGGAATGGCTCAAGGTAACAGGCTTAAAGCCCAATAAAATAGGCTTTATCCAATAGTATTCTTTTTATTTTAAAAAAAAAAAAAAAAAAAAAAAAAAAAACCCAATCTTAATCAATAAATAAATATAGCCATATTCTATGAGGAAATAATTTTTTTATTGAAAAATTAATGTCATTTAAAAAAGAAAAAAAAAAGCCTCAACACAATAATTATTTTGGCAAAAATATTTTTCTAAAATTAAAATTGATAAAAAGTTATAAAATTTAAATACATAAAAATTAATAAATAATTTCTTATGTCAAGAAGTGAAAATAAAAATTACTAATAAAATAATAGTAATAATAATAATAAAACTTCATTAAAATTATCGTCTAAGAACTCAAATTATATTGAGTCAATTATGCATCAATAAATACCCTGCTACGGGTCCATTGCAATACATGTTTATATAGGAAAGTATATATCTATAAGGAGTTTTTCTCCATAGACATAGGTTGTCAAGACCAAACCATGTAAATTAATTAACACCCTTTCACTTTCTTTCTAATTAATGAGTCATTACATTTTAATAGATTTTGACCTAGAATAAAACAAAACACTTTAATTTTAGAAAATATAATACATACATATATTGAGCCACTTGTGGGGAATAACGTGTTTTTTAAAATAATTTTTGGTATATTAAAACTCAAATTTAAGATATATATATATATATATAATCAAATATAGAAAATCTAGTAATAATTTTTTTTTTAATAATTAACACATTGTGATTGTTATAAAATAGAATTTATGTAAAATGATGTAAGTCACTAAGTTGTCATTGCATATAAATTGGTGCTTTGTACCAAGTAAAATCGACCACCTTAACAAATTATGAAATTTTGGTGCGTATATATTCACAAGAATAAGAAGAATTTTTATGAATCCAATTTGTTTAAGTTATTACAAAAAATTTATTTAAAAAATAATGCAATGCACGGGGCCAGTAACTATAGGTGTAAAAGAACTTACGCGTGGGTTAACAAGTTTAAATTTGGGCCTAATGATTTCAGTACCGATAATGGGTTATTCTTCAAATGGGTCCAATTTTAATCTTCAAGCCCACACTATGAGTCATTTTGAATGTGTGGAATTTTCAGGGGAAGAGATTAAAAAAATGGGCTTAGTCTTATTAATCAGGCCCAGTTCAGTTTGTAAATCAAATCCAGTAGCCCCAATAACAACTACAGTCTTCAAGAAAGAAATCGTAATATTATTATTATTATTTTTAATACATTATAGAAATACTACTCTAGTATAATCTAAGTGTATAGATGTATAAAACTCCATCTTAGAGACTTGAACCTTGGTCTTTACCCCCCAATTTCACAAGCACTTATACTTGTGGAATAACCTCGCACTAACGGTATGCGGTAGTCAAATCATAGCATTATTAGCTATTCTTTTGTGCAATATATAAAATTTTGATTATTAATTTTCCTTTTATGGGAATTATAAAAATTTGATTGGTTAATATATGATATCAATTTGAATGACGAAAATGAAATTTAAGCGTTTGATATTTGCAGTGAAGAGTGCAACAAGAATGACTCAATAGCACTATTCAACATATGATGAATAGTCAATATGTGTTTCACACCTAATCCTATTTTTATTTTTTTATTTTTTTTTAATAACAAATAACCTTCCAAGGAAACTCCATGCAGCTAGCACCACTCAAAACCTTATAGAAAGAATTTTGCTCGAAAACAGTTTATCCTCCACGCATGTTTGGACCAAGACCTTGAATAAAGAGTTTGGAAGGATTGAGCAAACGTTTTTGGCTCCTAGTCATGAGTAGATCGCACAAAGTGTCTCATATCAATTGTGAATGTGAAATTGACGCTGTTTGAAGTAAAAATTACTATTAAACAATTGTTTGATATCTTTCAAGGTTTAGGGTCTGCTCTAAAACAATTGTTGTGCTATACGGGTCTCCTATGTTAATGTGCAATATAATATGCTAATGTTTTTTTTGTTTTTTTTTTTTTTTAATTATTATTATTATAATAAGAAAGATGTGCATATGCTAATGTGACGTACATGCTTATTAATTAATAGTAAATTTAGCTAAAAACCAGTAAAGATTAGCATAAATGTAGCATTATTCATAATTATGTTCAATGTGGCCACAAAAAGATGTTTTACTGTCCTTTGACAGCACATCTTTGAACAAACAAAGGAGAAAGATGCTCTACTGTCCTTTGAAACAGGAAAATTTTCAAAAACTAGCATTTTTCTTGTTCTCTATATATTTTACCAATGTTATTGTTTCATGCATATCAACCTGGCCACAAAAAAGAGAACCACGAATTCTTTACTTGTCATCACATATAACATCAATCAACCCTTCTCTACGTTTGATCAAAATTACGGAGATCTAGAAGACACAGATTCAGCTCACAATATCAGGGAAAAAAAAAAAGACTTAATGTCATTCAACCATTTAATATCAAAACTTATATAAAAGATGGCAGACACATTAAACAATACCTCAAGCATTGACTAAACTGTGTAGGGAACAACTCGTAACGGTCCCTCATGCCCGTCAAGTTGAAAATTTTTGGTAGTTTGTGTAAATGGGTCGTACAACACCAACTGCCCTTTTGTATTTTCCATGAAAATCTGCCCACTCTTCCAAAACAGCAATGGCCTTTTCAAATCTAACGAGGGATCAATTGTAAGAAGCTTAGTCCACGACTCCTCAACGCCAAATTCAAGCAAAACCCATATTTCAAAACCCAAATTATCCGACATACTAGAATAAATCACCATAGCAATAAACCCGTTCAACAACACGAGACTCCTCCACGAGCCAATAACGCTTTTATCAGGAAGCGGCGTCATGTTGAAGACCTCAGTGCTAAAGTCAAAGGCAACAATTCTATTATCGTCGACATCGTCTTCTTCTGCAGCCAACCAGAAAAAGAGCCCATTCATGTACGCAGTCATATGCCGATAGGGAAGAATACCATAGATCATTTTTGGATCATGTTCGACCTGTCTCCATGAACCAGTGCTTAAGCTATACACTCCCACTAATTTACGTACGTGTGAGTCCGGCCATGCACTCCGCAACACAATCACTATAAATCCTGATGATCTCGAAGTCACCGGATCTTGAGTCAAACCCGAATCCCACGAATTTGTCATTGAGCATGTAATGACCACGGGTCATGGGAGGGAGAACCTCGAGTTCTGTGGGGGTGGCGGCATTAAAGGGGTTCCAAAGGTAGATGTTGCTGCGTCTGTTATAGTCATAGAGACAGAGGAGACCATCACAGGAAGCGACTATGTTCAAATCGAGATATGGAGTTGGATATGGAGGAAGCCAGTGGTGTCGAAGGACAGGATGAAGTGGGAGATTAAGCGGGATTCGAAACCC